>NW_025957542.1:0-54755 GCF_023159225.1 Perognathus longimembris pacificus
AGGTCGACCTCAGAACTTTGTTCAGTTTGTCTCGGTGACGGATAATGGAAGGAAGGGCAGGCAACTGGTCGACTTCATTTAAATAAACAAATAAAAAATAAGATAAACTCTCAGGAATAGATAAATAATAACAGAAAAATTGTAAAGTGGAGAAAGCGAGAGCGCGCGAATGCACTCAAGCAAACAAAAACAGCACAGCACGTTGCGTATTTTTTTTGAAATTGACAAAATAAATCAAAAATAAATCAAAAATAAAAATAAGTGGAAAAGGCGAGAGTGCGCGAGCACACTGGAGCAAAGACAAGCAGCGCAGCTTGATGCGTAGTAAAAAAAAATAATAAATAGACAACTGGTCGACCTCATTAGAAATAAAAACACAAAAGATTAGATAGACAAACAAACAAACACATAAATGTGCAGAGAAGGGCAGTGCGGGCCGGAGCAAAGGTAAACAGCAGACAGAACTGAATCCTTATCTTTACAAGGTCGACCTCAGAACTTTGTTCAGGTTGTTTCGGTGACGGATAATGGAAGGGCAGGCAACTGGTCGACTTCATTTAAATAAACAAATAAAAAAATAAGATAAACTCTCAGGAAGAGATAAATAATAACAAAAAAATTGTAAAGTGGAGAAAGCGAGAGCGCGCGAATGCACTCAAGCAAACACAAACAGCACAGCACGATGCGTAATTTTTTTTTAAATTGACAAAATAAATCAAAAATAAATCAAAAATAAAAATAAGTGGAAAAGGCGAGAGTGCGCGAGCACACAGGAGCAAAGTCAAGCAGCGCAGCTTGATGCGTAGTAAAAAAAATAATAAATAGACAACTGGTCGACCTCATTAGAAATAAAAACCCAAAAGATTAGATAGACAAACAAACAAACACATAGATATGTACAGAAGGGCAGTGCGCGGAAGAGCAAAGGTAAACAGCAGACAGACCTGAATCCTTATCTTTACAAGGTCGACCTCAGAACTTTGTTCAGTTTGTCTCGGTGACGGATAATGGAAGGAAGGGCAGGCAACTGGTCGACTTCATTTAAATAAACAATTAAAAAATAAGATAAACTCTCAGGAATAGATAAATAATAACAAAAAAATTGTAAAGTGGAGAAAGCGAGAGCGCGCGAATGCACTCAAGCAAACACAAACAGCACAGCACGATGCGTATTTTTTTTAAAAATTGACAAAATAATTCAAAAATAAATCAAAAATAAAAATAAGTGGAAAAGGCGAGAGTGCGCGAGCACACAGGAGCAAAGACAAGCAGCGCAGCTTGATGCGTAGTAAAAAAAAATAATAAATAGACAACTGGTCGACCTCATTAGCAATAAAAACCCAAAAGATTAGATAGACAAACAAACAAACACATAAATGTGGAGAGAAGGGCAGTGCTGTCAGGAGCAAAGGTAAACAGCAGACCGACCTGAATCCTTATCTTTACAAGGTCGACCTCAGAACTTTGTTCAGTTCGTCTCGGTGACGGATAATGGTAGGAAGGGCAGGCAACTGGTCGACTTCATTTAAATAAACAAATAAAAAATAAGATAAACTCTCAGGAATAGATAAATAATAACAAAAAAATTGTAAAGTGGAGAAAGCGAGAGCGCGCGAATGCACTCAAGCAAACACAAACAGCACAGCACGATGCGTATTTTTATTTAAATTGAAAAATAATAAAAAATAATCAAAAATAAAAATAAGTGGAAAAGGCGAGAGTGCGCGAGCACACAGGAGCAAAGACAAGCAGCGCAGCTTGATGCGTAGTAAAAAAAATAATAAATAGACAACTGGTCGACCTCATTAGAAATAAAAACACAAAAGATTAGATAGACAAACAAACAAACACATAAATGTGCAGAGAAGGGCAGTGCGGGCCGGAGCAAAGGTAAACAGCAGACAGAACTGAATCCTTATTTTTACAAGGTCGACCTCAGAACTTTGTTCAGTTTGTCTCGGTGACGGATAATGGAAGGGCAGGCAACTGGTCGACTTCATTTAAATAAACAAATAAAAAATAAGATAAACTCTCAGGAATAGATAAATAATAACAAATAAATTGTAAAGTGGAGAAAGCGAGAGCGCGCGAATGCACTCAAGCAAACACAAACAGCACAGCACGATGCGTATTTTTTTTAAAATTGACAAAATAAATCAAAAATAAATGAAAAATAAAAATAAGTGGAAAAGGCGAGAGTGCGTGAGCACACAGGAGCAAAGACAAGCAGCGCAGCTTGATGCGTAGTAAAAAAAATAATAAATAGACAACTGGTCGACCTCATTAGAAATAAAAACCCAAAAGATTAGATACACAAACAAACAAACACATAAATGTGGAGAGAAGGGCCGTGCGCGCAGGAGCAAAGGTAAACAGCAGACAGACCTGAATCCTTATCTTCACAAGGTCGACCTCAGAACTTTGTTCAGTTTGTCTCGGTGACGGATAATGGAAGGAAGGGCAGGCAACTGGTCGACTTCATTTAAATATACAAATAAAAAATAACACAAACTCTCAGGAATAGATAAATAATAACAAAAAAATTGTAAAGTGGAGAAAGCGAGAGCGCGCGAATGCACTCAAGCAAACACAAACAGCACAGCACAATGCGTATTTTTTTTAAATTGACAAAATAAATCAAAAATAAATCAAAAATAAAAATAAGTGGAAAAGGCAAGAGTGCGCGAGCACACAGGAGCAAAGACAAGCAGCGCAGCTTGATGCGTAGTAAAAAAAATAATAAATAGACAACTGGTCGACCTCATTAGAAATAAAAACCCAAAAGATTAGATAGACAAACAAACAAACACATAAATGTGGAGAGAAGGGCAGTGCGCGCAGGAGCAAAGGTAAATAGCAGACAGACCTGAATCCTTATCTTTACAAGGTCGACCTCAGAACTTTGTTCAGTTTGTCTCGGTGACGGATAATGGAAGGAAGGGCAGGCAACTGGTCGACTTCATTTAAATAAACAAATAAAAAATAAGATAAACTCTCAGGAATAGATAAATAATAACAAAAAAATTGTAAAGTGGAGAAAGCGAGAGCGCGCTAATGCACTCAAGCAAACACAAACAGCACAGCACGATGCGTATTTTTTTTTAAAATTGACAAAATAAATCAAAAATAAATCAAAAATAAAAATAAGTGGAAAAGGCGAGAGTGCGCGAGCACACAGGAGCAAAGACAAGCAGCGCAGCTTGATGCGTAGTAAAAAAAAAATAAATAGACAACTGGTCGACCTCATTAGAAAAAAAAACCCAAAAGATTAGATAGACAAACAAACAAACACATAAATGTGGAGAGAAGGGCAGTGCGCGCAGGAGCAAAGGTAAACAGCAGACAGACCTGAATCCTTATCTTTACAAGGTCGACCTCAGAACTTTGTTCAGTTTGTCTCGGTGACGGATAATGGAAGGAAGGGCAGGAAACTGGTCGACTTCATTTAAATAAACAAATAAAAAATAAGATAAACTCTCAGGAATAGATAAATAATAACAAAAAAATTGTAAAGTGGAGAAAGCGAGAGCGCGCGAATGCACGCAAGCAAACACAAACAGCACAGCACGATGAGTATTTTTTTTAAATTGACAAAATAAATCAAAAATAAATCAAAAATAAAAATAAGTGGAAAAGCCGAGAGTGCGTGAGCACACAGGAGCAAAGACAATCAGCGCAGCTTGATGCGTAGTAAAAAAAATAATAAATAGAAAACTGGTCGACCTCATTAGAAATAAAAACCCAAAAGATTAGATAGACTAACAAACAAACACATAAATGTGGAGAGAAGGGCAGTGCGCGCAGGAGAAAAGGTAAACAGCAGACAGACCTGAATCCTTATCTTTACAAGGTCGACCTCAGAACTTTGTTCAGTTTGTCTCGGTGACGGATAATGGAAGGAAGGGCAGGCAACTGGTCGACTTCATTTAAATAAACAAATAAAAAATAAGATAAACTCTCAGGAATAGATAAATAATAACAGAAAAATTGTAAAGTGGAGAAAGCGAGAGCGCGCGAATGCACTCAAGCAAACAAAAACAGCACAGCACGTTGCGTATTTTTTTTGAAATTGACAAAATAAATCAAAAATAAATCAAAAATAAAAATAAGTGGAAAAGGCGAGAGTGCGCGAGCACACTGGAGCAAAGACAAGCAGCGCAGCTTGATGCGTAGTAAAAAAAAATAATAAATAGACAACTGGTCGACCTCATTAGAAATAAAAACACAAAAGATTAGATAGACAAACAAACAAACACATAAATGTGCGGAGAAGGGCAGTGCGGGCCGGAGCAAAGGTAAACAGCAGACAGAACTGAATCCTTATCTTTACAAGGTCGACCTCAGAACTTTGTTCAGGTTGTTTCGGTGACGGATAATGGAAGGGCAGGCAACTGGTCGACTTCATTTAAATAAACAAATAAAAAATAAGATAAACTCTCAGGAATAGATAAATAATAACAGAAAAATTGTAAAGTGGAGAAAGCGAGAGCGCGCGAATGCACTCAAGCAAACACAAACAGCACAGCACGATGCGTAATTTTTTTTTAAATTGACAAAATAAATCAAAAATAAATCAAAAATAAAAATAAGTGGAAAAGGCGAGAGTGCGCGAGCACACAGGAGCAAAGTCAAGCAGCGCAGCTTGATGCGTAGTAAAAAAAATAATAAATAGACAACTGGTCGACCTCATTAGAAATAAAAACCCAAAAGATTAGATAGACAAACAAACAAACACATAGATGTGTACAGAAGGGCAGTGCGCGGAAGAGCAAAGGTAAACAGCAGACAGACCTGAATCCTTATCTTTACAAGGTCGACCTCAGAACTTTGTTCAGTTTGTCTCGGTGACGGATAATGGAAGGAAGGGCAGGCAACTGGTCGACTTCATTTAAATAAACAATTAAAAAATAAGATAAACTCTCAGGAATAGATAAATAATAACAAAAAAATTGTAAAGTGGAGAAAGCGAGAGCGCGCGAATGCACTCAAGCAAACACAAACAGCACAGCACGATGCGTATTTTTTTTAAAAATTGACAAAATAATTCAAAAATTAATCAAAAATAAAAATAAGTGGAAAAGGCGAGAGTGCGCGAGCACACAGGAGCAAAGACAAGCAGCGCAGCTTGATGCGTAGTAAAAAAAATAATAAATAGACAACTGGTCGACCTCATTAGAAATAAAAACCCAAAAGATTAGATAGACAAACAAACAAACACATAAATGTGGAGAGAAGGGCAGTGCTGTCAGGAGCAAAGGTAAACAGCAGACCGACCTGAATCCTTATCTTTACAAGGTCGACCTCAGAACTTTGTTCAGTTCGTCTCGGTGACGGATAATGGTAGGAAGGGCAGGGAACTGGTCGACTTCATTTAAATAAACAAATAAAAAATAAGATAAACTCTCAGGAATAGATAAATAATAACAAAAAAATTGTAAAGTGGAGAAAGCGAGAGCGCGCGAATGCACTCAAGCAAACACAAACAGCACAGCACGATGCGTATTTTTATTTAAATTGAAAAATGAATAAAAATAATCAAAAATAAAAATAAGTGGAAAAGGCGAGAGTGCGCGAGCACACAGGAGAAAAGACAAGCAGCGCAGCTTGATGCGTAGTAAAAAAAATAATAATTAGACAACTGGTCGACCTCATTAGAAATAAAAACACAAAAGATTAGATAGACAAACAAACAAACACATAAATGTGCAGAGAAGGGCAGTGCGGGCCGGAGCAAAGGTAAACAGCAGACAGAACTGAATCCTTATTTTTACAAGGTCGACCTCAGAACTTTGTTCAGTTTGTCTCGGTGACGGATAATGGAAGGAAGGGCAGGCAACTGGTCGACTTCATTTAAATAAACAAATAAAAAATAACACAAACTCTCAGGAATAGATAAATAATAACAAAAAATTGTAAAGTGGAGAAAGCGAGAGCGCGCGAATGCACTCAAGCAAACACAAACAGCACAGCACAATGCGTATTTTTTTTAAATTGACAAAATAAATCAAAAATAAATCAAAAATAAAAATAAGTGGAAAAGGCAAGAGTGCGCGAGCACACAGGAGCAAAGACAAGCAGCGCAGCTTGATGCCTAGTAAAAAAAATAATAAATAGACAACTGGTCGACCTCATTAGAAATAAAAACCCAAAAGATTAGATAGACAAACAAACAAACACATAAATGTGGAGAGAAGGGCAGTGCGCGCAGGAGCAAAGGTAAATAGCAGACAGACCTGAATCCTTATCTTTACAAGGTCGACCTCAGAACTTTGTTCAGTTTGTCTCGGTGACGGAAAATGGAAGGAAGGGCAGGCAATTGGTCGACTTCATTTAAATAAACAAATGAAAAATAAGATAAACTCTCAGGAATAGATAAATAATAACAAAAAAGTTGTAAAGTAGAGAAAGCGAGAGCGCGCGAATGCACTCAAGCAAACACAAACAGCACAGCACGATGCGTATTTTTTTTAAATTGACAAAATAAATAAAATAAATCAAAAATAAAAATAAGTGGAAAAGGCGAGAGTGCGCGAGCACACAGGAGCAAAGACAAGCAGCGCAGCTTGATGCGTAGTAAAAAAAATAATAAATAGACAACTGGTCGACGTCATTAGAAATAAAAACCCAAAAGATTAGATAGACAAACAAACAAACACATAAATGTGGAGAGAAGGGCAGTACGCGCAGGAGTAAAGGTAAACAGCAGACAGACCTGAATCCTTATCTTTACAAGGTCGACCTCAGAACTTTGTTCAGTTTGTCTCGGTGACGGATAATGGAAGGAAGGGCAGGCAACTGGTCGACTTCATTTAAATAAACAAATAAAAAATAAGATAAACTCTCAGGAATAGATAAATAATAACAAAAAAATTGTAAAGTGGAGAAAGCGAGAGCGCGCGAATGCACTCAAGCAAACACAAACAGCACAGCACGATGCGTATTTTTTTTTAAAATTGACAAAATAAATCAAAAATAAAAATAAGTGGAAAAGGCGAGAGTGCGCGAGCACACAGGAGCAAAGACAAGCAGCGCAGCTTGATGCGTAGTAAAAAAAATAATAAATAGACAACTGGTCGACCTCATTAGAAATAAAAACACAAAAGATTAGATAGACAAACAAACAAACACATAAATGTTGAGAGAAGGGCAGTGGGGGCAGGAGCAAAGGTAAACAGCAGACAGACCTGAATCCTTATCTTTACAAGGTCGACCTCAGAACTTTGTTCAGTTTGTCTCGGTGACGGATAATGGAAGGAAGGGCAGGCAACTGGTCGACTTCATTTAAATAAACAAATAAAAAATAAGATAAACTCTCAGGAATAGATAAATAATAACAAAAAAATTGTAAAGTGGAGAAAGCGATAGCGCGCGAATGCACTCAAGCAAACACAAACAGCACAGCACGATGCGTATTTTTTTTTAAAATTGACAAAATAAATCAAAAATTAAAATAAGTGGAAAAGGCGAGAGTGTGCGAGCACACAGGAGCAAAGACAAGCAGCGCAGCTTGATGCGTAGTAAAAAAAGAATAATAAATAGACAACTGGTCGACCTCATTAGAAATAAAAACCCAAAAGATTAGATAGACAAACAAACAAACACATAAATGTGGAGAGAAGGGCAGTGCGGGCAGGAGCAAAGGTAAACAGCAGACAGACCTGAATCCTTATCTTTACAAGGTCGACCTCAGAACTTTGTTCAGTTTGTCTCGGTGACGGATAATGGAAGGAAGGGCAGGCAACTGGTCGACTTCATTTAAATAAACAAATAAAAAATAAGATAAACTCTCAGGAATAGATAAATAATAACAAAAAAAATTGTAAAGTGGAGAAAGCGAGAGCGCGCGAATGCACTCAAGCAAACACAAACAGCACAGCACGATGCGTATTTTTTTTTAAAATTGACAAAATAAATCAAAAATAAAAATAAGTGGAAAAGGCGAGAGTGCGCGAGCACACAGGAGCAAAGACAAGCAGCGCAGCTTGATGCGTAGTAAAAAAAAATAATAAATAGACAACTGGTCGACCTCATTAGAAATAAAAACCCAAAAGATTAGATAGACAAACAAACAAACACATAAATGTGGAGAGAAGGGCAGTGTGCGCAGGAGCAAAGGTAAACAGCAGACAGACCTGAATCCTTATCTTTACAAGGTCGACCTCAGAACTTTGTTCAGTTTTTCTCGGTGACGGATAATGGAAGGAAGGGCAGGCAACTGGTCGACTTCATTTAAATAAACAAATTAAAAATAAGATAAACTCTCAGGAATAGATAAATAATAACAAAAAATTGTAAAGTGGAGAAAGCGAGAGCGCGCGAATGTACTCAAGCAAACACAAACAGCACATCACGATGCGTATTTTTTTTAAATTGACAAAATAAATCAAAAATAAATCAAAAATGAAAATAAGTGGAAAAGGCGAGAGTGCGCGAGCACACAGGAGCAAAGACAAGCAGCGCAGCTTGATGCGTAGTAAAAAAAATAATAAATAGACAACTGGTCGACCTCATTAGAAATAAAACCCAAAAGATTAGATAGACAAACAAACAAACACATAAATGTGGAGAGAAGGGCAGTGCGCGCAGGAGCAAAGGTAAACAGCAGACAGACCTGAATCCTTATCTTTACAAGGTCGACCTCAGAACTTTGTTCAGTTTGTCTCGGTGACGGATAATGGAAGGAAGGGCAGGCAACTGGTCGACTTCATTTAAATAAACAAATAAAAAATAAGATAAACTCTCAGGAATAGATAAATAATAACAAACAAATTGTAAAGTGGAGAAAGCGAGAGCGCGCGAATGCACTCAAGCAAACACAAACAGCACAGCACGATGCGTATTTTTTTAAAGTGACAAAATAAATCAAAAATAAAAATAAGTGGAAAAGGCGAGAGTGCGCGAGCACACAGGAGCAAAGACAAGCAGCGCAGCTTGATGCGTAGTAAAAAAAATAATAAATAGACAACTGGTCGACCTCATTAGAAATAAAAACCCAAAAGATTAGATAGACAAACAAACAAACACATAAATGTGGAGAGAAGGGCAGTGCGGGCAGGAGCAAAGATAAACAGCAGACAGACCTGAATCCTTATCTTTACAAGGTCGACCTCAGTACTTTGTTCAGTTTGTCTCGGTGACGGATAATGGAAGGAAGGGCAGGCAACTGGTCGACTTCATTTAAATAAACAAATAAAATTAAGATAAACTCTCAGGAATGGATAAATAATAACAAAAAAAATTGTAAAGTGGAGAAAGCGAGAGCGCGCGAATGCACACAAGCAAACACAAACAGCACAGCACGATGCGTATTTTTTTTAAAAATTGACAAAATAAATCAAAAATAAATCAAAAATAAAAATAAGTGGAAAAGGCGAGAGTGCGCGAGCACACATGAGCAAAGACAAGCAGCGCAGCTTGATGCGTAGTAAAAAAAATAATAAATAGACAACTGGTCGACCTCATTAGAAATAAAAACCCAAAAGATTAGATAGACAAACAAACAAACACATAAATATGGAGAGAAGGGCAGTGCGCGCAGGAGCAAAGGTAAACAGCAGACAGACCTGAATCCTTATCTTTACAAGGTCGACCTCAGAACTTTGTTCAGTTTGTCTCGGTGACGGATAATGGAAGGAAGGGCAGGCAACTGGTCGACTTCATTTAAATAAACAAATAAAAAATAAGATAAACTCTCAGGAATAGATAAAAAATACCAAAAAAATTGTAAAGTGGAGAAAGCGAGAGCGCGCGAATGCACTCAAGCAAACACAAACAGCACAGCACGATGCGTATTTTTATTTAAATTGAAAAATAAATCAAAAATAAATCAAAAATAAAAATAAGTGGAAAAGGCGAGAGTGCGCGAGCACACAGGAGCAAAGACAAGCAGCGCAGCTTGATGCGTAGTAAAAAAAATAATAAATAGACAACTGGTCGACCTCATTAGAAATAAAAACACTAAAGATTAGATAGACAAACAAACACATAAATGTGGAGAGAAGGGCAGTGTGCGCAGGAGCAAAGGTAAACAGCAGACAGACCTGAATCCTTATCTTTACAAGGTCGACCTCAGAACTTTGTTCAGTTTGTCTCGGTGACGGATAATGGAAGGAAGGGCAGGCAACTGGTCGACTTCATTTAAATAAACAAATAAAATATAAGATAAACTCTCAGGAATAGATAAATAATAACAAAAAAATTGTAAAGTGGAGAAAGCGAGAGCGCGCGAATGCACTCAAGCAAACACAAACAGCACAGCACGATGCGTATTTTTTTGTAAATTGACAAAATAAATCAAAAATAAAAATAAGTGGAAAAGGTGAGAGTGCGCAAGCACACAGGAGCAAAGACAAGGAGCCCAGCTTGATGCGTAGTAAAAAAAATAATAAATAGACAACTGGTCGACCTCATTAGAAATAAAAACGCAAAAGATTAGATAGACAAACAAACAAACACATAAATGTTGAGAGAAGGGCAGTGGGGGCAGGAGCAAAGGTAAACAGCAGACAGACCTGAATCCTTATCTTTACAAGGTCGACCTCAGAACTTTGTTCAGTTTGTCTCGGTGACGGATAATGGAAGGAAGGGCAGGCAACTGGTCGACTTCATTTAAATAAACAAATAAAAAATAAGATAAACTCTCAGGAATAGATAAATAATAACAAAAAAATTGTAAAGTGGAGAAAGCGATAGCGCGCGAATGCACTCAAGCAAACACAAACAGCACAGCACGATGCGTATTTTTTTTTAAAATTGACAAAATAAATCAAAAATTAAAATAAGTGGAAAAGGCGAGAGTGTGCGAGCACACAGGAGCAAAGACAAGCAGCGCAGCTTGATGCGTAGTAAAAAAAGAATAATAAATAGACAACTGGTCGACCTCATTAGAAATAAAAACCCAAAAGATTAGATAGACAAACAAACAAACACATAAATGTGGAGAGAAGGGCAGTGCGGGCAGGAGCAAAGGTAAACAGCAGACAGACCTGAATCCTTATCTTTACAAGGTCGACCTCAGAACTTTGTTCAGTTTGTCTCGGTGACGGATAATGGAAGGAAGGGCAGGCAACTGGTCGACTTCATTTAAATAAACAAATAAAAAATAAGATAAACTCTCAGGAATAGATAAATAATAACAAAAAAATTGTAAAGTGGAGAAAGCGAGAGCGCGCGAATGCACTCAAGCAAACACAAACAGCACAGCACGATGCGTATTTTTTTTTAAAATTGACAAAATAAATCAAAAATAAAAATAAGTGGAAAAGGCGAGAGTGCGCGAGCACACAGGAGCAAAGACAAGCAGCGCAGCTTGATGCGTAGTAAAAAAAAATAATAAATAGACAACTGGTCGACCTCATTAGAAATAAAAACCCAAAAGATTAGATAGACAAACAAACAAACACATAAATGTGGAGAGAAGGGCAGTGCGGGCAGGAGCAAAGGTAAACAGCAGACAGACCTGAATCCTTATCTTTACAAGGTCGACCTCAGAACTTTGTTCAGTTTGTCTCGGTGACGGATAATGGAAGGAAGGGCAGGCAACTGGTCGACTTCATTTAAATAAACAAATAAAAAATAAGATAAACTCTCAGGAATAGATAAATAATAACAAAAAAATTGTAAAGTGGAGAAAGCGAGAGCGCGCGAATGCACTCAAGCAAACACAAACAGCACAGCACGATGCGTATTTTTTTTAAAATTGACAAAATAAATCAAAAATAAAAATAAGTGGAAAAGGCGAGAGTGCGCGAGCACACAGGAGCAAAGACAAGCAGCGCAGCTTGATGCGTAGTAAAAAAAAATAATAAATAGACAACTGGTCGACCTCATTAGAAATAAAAACCCAAAAGATTAGATAGACAAACAAACAAACACATAAATGTGGAGAGAAGGGCAGTGCGGGCAGGAGCAAAGGTAAACAGCAGACAGACCTGAATCCTTATCTTTACAAGGTCGACCTCAGAACTTTGTTCAGTTTGTCTCGGTGACGGATAATGGAAGGAAGGGCAGGCAACTGGTCGACTTCATTTAAATAAACAAATAAAAAATAAGATAAACTCTCAGGAATAGATAAATAATAACAAACAAATTGTAAAGTGGAGAAAGCGAGAGCGCGCGAATGCACTCAAGCAAACACAAACAGCACAGCACGATGCGTATTTTTTTAAAGTGACAAAATAAATCAAAAATAAAAATAAGTGGAAAAGGCGAGAGTGCGCGAGCACACAGGAGCAAAGACAAGCAGCGCAGCTTGATGCGTAGTAAAAAAAATAATAAATAGACAACTGGTCGACCTCATTAGAAATAAAAACCCAAAAGATTAGATAGACAAACAAACAAACACATAAATGTGGAGAGAAGGGCAGTGCGGGCAGGAGCAAAGGTAAACAGCAGACAGACCTGAATCCTTATCTTTACAAGGTCGACCTCAGAACTTTGTTCAGTTTGTCTCGGTGACGGATAATGGAAGGAAGGGCAGGCAACTGGTCGACTTCATTTAAATAAACAAATAAAATTAAGATAAACTCTCAGGAATAGATAAATAATAACAAAAAAATTGTAAAGTGGAGAAAGCGAGAGCGCGCGAATGCACTCAAGCAAACACAAACAGCACAGCACGATGCGTATTTTTTTTAAAAATTGACAAAATAAATCAAAAATAAATCAATAAAAATAAGTGGAAAAGGCGAGAGTGCGCGAGCACACAGGAGCAAAGACAAGCAGCGCAGCTTGATGCGTAGTAAAAAAATAATAAATAGACAACTGGTCGACCTCATTAGAAATAAAAACCCAAAAGATTAGATAGACAAACAAACAAACACATAAATGTGGAGAGAAGGGCAGTGCGCGCAGGAGCAAAGGTAAACAGCAGACAGACCTGAATCCTTATCTTTACAAGGTCGACCTCAGAACTTTGTTCAGTTTGTCTCGGTGACGGATAATGGAAGGAAGGGCAGGCAACTGGTCGACTTCATTTAAATAAACAAATAAAAAATAAGATAAACTCTCAGGAATAGATAAATAATAACAAAAAAATTGTAAAGTGGAGAAAGCGAGAGCGCGCGAATGCACTCAAGCAAACACAAACAGCACAGCACGATGCGTATTTTTTTTAAATTGACAAAATAAATCAAAAATAAATCAAAAATAAAAATAAGTGGAAAAGGCGAGAGTGCGCGAGCACACAGGAGCAAAGACAAGCAGCGCAGCTTGATGCGTAGTAAAAAAAATAATAAATAGACAACTGGTCGACCTCATTAGAAATAAAAACCCAAAAGATTAGATAGACAAACAAACAAACACATAAATGTGGAGAGAAGGGCAGTGCGCGCAGGAGCAAAGGTAAACAGCAGACAGACCTGAATCCTTATCTTTACAAGGTCGACCTCAGAACTTTGTTCAGTTTGTCTCGGTGACGGATAATGGAAGGAAGGGCAGGCAACTGGTCGACTTCATTTAAATAAACAAATAAAAAATAAGATAAACTCTCAGGAATAGATAAATAATAACAAAAAAATTGTAAAGTGGAGAAAGCGAGAGCGCGCGAATGCACTCAAGCAAACACAAACAGCACAGCACGATGCGTATTTTTTTTAAATTGACAAAATAAATCAAAAATAAAAATAAGTGGAAAAGGCGAGAGTGCGCGAGCACACAGGAGCAAAGACAAGCAGCGCAGCTTGATGCGTAGTAAAAAAAATAATAAATAGACAACTGGTCGACCTCATTAGAAATAAAAACCAAAAGATTAGATAGACAAACAAACAAACACATAAATGTGGAGAGAAGGGCAGTGGGGCAGGAGCAAAGGTAAACAGCAGACAGACCTGAATCCTTATCTTTACAAGGTCGACCTCAGAACTTTGTTCAGTTTGTCTCGGTGACGGATAATGGAAGGAAGGGCAGGCAACTGGTCGACTTCATTTAAATAAACAAATAAAAAATAAGATAAACTCTCAGGAATAGATAAATAATAACAAAAAAATTGTAAAGTGGAGAAAGCGAGAGCGCGCGAATGCACTCAAGCAAACACAAACAGCACAGCACGATGCGTATTTTTTTTAAATTGACAAAATAAATCAAAAATAAAAATAAGTGGAAAAGGCGAGAGTGCGCGAGCACACAGGAGCAAAGACAAGCAGCGCAGCTTGATGCGTAGTAAAAAAAAATAATAAATAGACAACTGGTCGACCTCATTAGAAATAAAAACCAAAAGATTAGATAGACAAACAAACAAACACATAAATGTTGAGAGAAGGGCAGTGCGGGCAGGAGCAAAGGTAAACAGCAGACAGACCTGAATCCTTATCTTTACAAGGTCGACCTCAGAACTTTGTTCAGTTTGTCTCGGTGACGGATAATGGAAGGAAGGGCAGGCAACTGGTCGACTTCATTTAAATAAACAAATAAAAAATAAGATAAACTCTCAGGAATAGATAAATAATAACAAAAAAATTGTAAAGTGGAGAAAGCGAGAGCGCGCGAATGCACTCAAGCAAACACAAACAGCACAGCACGATGCGTATTTTTTTTTTAAATTGACAAAATAAATCAAAAATAAAAATAAGTGGAAAAGGCGAGAGTGCGCGAGCACACAGGAGCAAAGACAAGCAGCGCAGCTTGATGCGTAGTAAAAAAAAATAATAAATAGACAACTGGTCGACCTCATTAGAAATAAAAACCCAAAAGATTAGATAGACAAACAAACAAACACATAAATGTGGAGAGAAGGGCAGTGCGCGCAGGAGCAAAGGTAAACAGCAGACAGACCTGAATCCTTATCTTTACAAGGTCGACCTCAGAACTTTGTTCAGTTTGTCTCGGTGACGGATAATGGAAGGAAGGGCAGGCAACTGGTCGACTTCATTTAAATAAACAAATAAAAAATAAGATAAACTCTCAGGAATAGATAAATAATAACAAAAAAATTGTAAAGTGGAGAAAGCGAGAGCGCGCGAATGCACTCAAGCAAACACAAACAGCACAGCACGATGCGTATTTTTTTTTAAATTGACAAAATAAATCAAAAATAAATCAAAAATAAAATAAGTGGAAAAGGCGAGAGTGCGCGAGCACACAGGAGCAAAGACAAGCAGCGCAGCTTGATGCGTAGTAAAAAAAATAATAAATAGACAACTGGTCGACCTCATTAGAAATAAAAACCCAAAAGATTAGATAGACAAACAAACAAACACATAAATGTGGAGAGAAGGGCAGTGCGCGCAGGAGCAAAGGTAAACAGCAGACAGACCTGAATCCTTATCTTTACAAGGTCGACCTCAGAACTTTGTTCAGTTTGTCTCGGTGACGGATAATGGAAGGAAGGGCAGGCAACTGGTCGACTTCATTTAAATAAACAAATAAAAAATAAGATAAACTCTCAGGAATAGATAAATAATAACAAAAAAATTGTAAAGTGGAGAAAGCGAGAGCGCGCGAATGCACTCAAGCAAACACAAACAGCACAGCACGATGCGTATTTTTATTTAAATTGAAAAATAAATCAAAAATAAATCAAAAATAAAAATAAGTGGAAAAGGCGAGAGTGCGCGAGCACACAGGAGCAAAGACAAGCAGCGCAGCTTGATGCGTAGTAAAAAAAATAATAAATAGACAACTGGTCGACCTCATTAGAAATAAAAACACAAAAGATTAGATAGACAAACAAACAAACACATAAATGTGGAGAGAAGGGCAGTGCGGGCAGGAGCAAAGGTAAACAGCAGACAGACCTGAATCCTTATCTTTACAAGGTCGACCTCAGAACTTTGTTCAGTTTGTCTCGGTGACGGATAATGGAAGGAAGGGCAGGCAACTGGTCGACTTCATTTAAATAAACAAATAAAAATAAGATAAACTCTCAGGAATAGATAAATAATAACAAAAAAATTGTAAAGTGGAGAAAGCGAGAGCGCGCGAATGCACTCAAGCAAACACAAACAGCACAGCACGATGCGTATTTTTTTTAAATTGACAAAATAAATCAAAAATAAAAATAAGTGGAAAAGGCGAGAGTGCGCAGCACACAGGAGCAAAGACAAGCAGCGCAGCTTGATGCGTAGTAAAAAAAATAATAAATAGACAACTGGTCGACCTCATTAGAAATAAAAACCCAAAAGATTAGATAGACAAACAAACAAACACATAAATGTGGAGAGAAGGGCAGTGCGCGCAGGAGCAAAGGTAAAGCAGACAGACCTGAATCCTTATCTTTACAAGGTCAACCTCAGAACTTTGTTCAGTTTGTCTCGGTGACGGATAATGGAAGGAAGGGCAGGCAACTGGTCGACTTCATTTAAATAAACAAATAAAAAATAAGATAAACTCTCAGGAATAGATAAATAATAACAAAAAAATTGTAAAGTGGAGAAAGCGAGAGCGCGCGAATGCACTCAAGCAAACACAAACAGCACAGCACGATGCGTATTTTTTTTTAAATTGACAAAATAAATCAAAAATAAATCAAAAATAAAAATAAGTGGAAAAGGGGAGAGTGCGCGAGCACACAGGAGCAAAGACAAGCAGCGCAGCTTGATGCGTAGTAAAAAAATAATAAATAGACAACTGGTCGACCTCATTAGAAATAAAAACCCAAAAGATTAGATAGACAAACAAACAAACACATAAATGTGGAGAGAAGGGCAGTGCGCGCAGGAGCAAAGGTAAACAGCAGACAGACCTGAATCCTTATCTTTACAAGGTCGACCTCAGATCTTTGTTCAGTTTGTCTCGGTGACGGATAATGGAAGGAAGGGCAGGCAACTGGTCGACTTCATTTAAATAAACAAATAAAAAATAAGATAAACTCTCAGGAATAGATAAATAATAACAAAAAAATTGTAAAGTGGAGAAAGCGAGAGCGCGTATGCACTCAAGCAAACACAAACAGCACAGCACGATGCGTATTTTTTTTTAAATTGACAAAATAAATCAAAAATAAAAATAAGTGGAAAAGGCGAGAGTGCGCGAGCACACAGGAGCAAAGACAAGCAGCGCAGCTTGATGCGTAGTAAAAAAAATAATAAATAGACAACTGGTCGACCTCATTAGAAATAAAAACCCAAAAGATTAGATAGACAAACAAACAAACACATAAATGTGGAGAGAAGGGCAGTGCGGGCAGGAGCAAAGGTAAACAGCAGACAGACCTGAATCCTTATCTTTACAAGGTCGACCTCAGAACTTTGTTCAGTTTGTCTCGGTGACGGATAATGGAAGGAAGGGCAGGCAACTGGTCGACTTCATTTAAATAAACAAATAAAATAAGATAAACTCTCAGGAATAGATAAATAATAACAAAAAAATTGTAAAGTGGAGAAAGCGAGAGCGCGCGAATGCACTCAAGCAAACACAAACAGCACAGCACGATGCGTATTTTTTTTAAATTGAAAAATAAATCAAAAATAAAAATAAGTGGAAAAGGCGAGAGTGCGGAGCACACAGGAGCAAAGACAAGCAGCGCAGCTTGATGCGTAGTAAAAAAATAATAAATAGACAACTGGTCGACCTCATTAGAAATAAAAACCCAAAAGATTAGATAGACAAACAAACAAACACATAAATGTGGAGAGAAGGGCAGTGCGCGGCAGGAGCAAAGGTAAACAGCAGACAGACCTGAATCCTTATCTTTACAAGGTCAACCTCAGAACTTTGTTCAGTTTGTCTCGGTGACGGATAATGGAAGGAAGGGCAGGCAACTGGTCGACTTCATTTAAATAAACAAATAAAAAATAAGATAAACTCTCAGGAATAGATAAATAATAACAAAAAAATTGTAAAGTGGAGAAAGCGAGAGCGCGCGAATGCACTCAAGCAAACACAAACAGCACAGCACGATGCGTATTTTTTTTTTAAATTGACAAAATAAATCAAAAATAAAAATAAGTGGAAAAGGCGAGAGTGTGCGAGCACACAGGAGCAAAGACAAGCAGCGCAGCTTGATGCGTAGTAAAAAAAATAATAAATAGACAACTGGTCGACCTCATTAGAAATAAAAACCCAAAAGATTAGA
The DNA here is from genome assembly GCF_023159225.1 of Perognathus longimembris pacificus. Classification (NCBI taxonomy): domain Eukaryota; kingdom Metazoa; phylum Chordata; class Mammalia; order Rodentia; family Heteromyidae; genus Perognathus; species Perognathus longimembris. The sequence goes on from NW_025957542.1 coordinate 18,011, forward strand.
TAGACAAACAAACAAACACATAAATGTGGAGAGAAGGGCAGTGCGCGCAGGAGCAAAGGTAAACAGCAGACAGACCTGAATCCTTATCTTTACAAGGTCAACCTCAGAACTTTGTTCAGTTTGTCTCGGTGACGGATAATGGAAGGAAGGGCAGGCAAACTGGTCGACTTCATTTAAATAAACAAATAAAATATAAGATAAACTCTCAGGAATAGATAAATAATAACAAAAAAATTGTAAAGTGGAGAAAGCGAGAGCGCGCGAATGCACTCAAGCAAACACAAACAGCACAGCACGATGCGTATTTTTTTTTAAATTGACAAAATAAATCAAAAATAAATCAAAAATAAAAATAAGTGGAAAAGGCGAGAGTGCGCGAGCACACAGGAGCAAAGACAAGCAGCGCAGCTTGATGCGTAGTAAAAAAATAATAAATAGACAACTGGTCGACCTCATTAGAAATAAAAACCCAAAAGATTAGATAGACAAACAAACAAACACATAAATGTGGAGAGAAGGGCAGTGCGCCAGGAGCAAAGGTAAACAGCAGACAGACCTGAATCCTTATCTTTACAAGGTCGACCTCAGAACTTTGTTCAGTTTGTCTCGGTGACGGATAATGGAAGGAAGGGCAGGCAACTGGTCGACTTCATTTAAATAAACAAATAAAAAATAAGATAAACTCTCAGGAATAGATAAATAATAACAAAAAATTGTAAAGTGGAGAAAGCGAGAGCGCGCGAATGCACTCAAGCAAACACAAACAGCACAGCACGATGCGTATTTTTTTAAATTGACAAAATAAATCAAAAATAAATCAAAAATAAATATAAGTGGAAAAGGCGAGAGTGCGGGAGCACACAGGAGCAAAGACAAGCAGCGCAGCTTGATGCGTAGTAAAAAAAATAATAAATAGACAACTGGTCGACCTCATTAGAAATAAAAACCCAAAAGATTAGATAGACAAACAAACAAACACATAAATGTGGAGAGAAGGGCAGTGCGGGCAGGAGCAAAGGTAAACAGCAGACAGACCTGAATCCTTATCTTTACAAGGTCGACCTCAGAACTTTGTTCAGTTTGTCTCGGTGACGGATAATGGAAGGAAGGGCAGGCAACTGGTCGACTTCATTTAAATAAACAAATAAAAATAAGATAAACTCTCAGGAATAGATAAATAATAACAAAAAAATTGTAAAGTGGAGAAAGCGAGAGCGCGCGAATGCACTCAAGCAAACACAAACAGCACAGCACGATGCGTATTTTTTTTAAATTGAGAAAATAAATCAAAAATAAATCAAAAATAAATATAAGTGGAAAAGGCGAGAGTGCGGGAGCACACAGGAGCAAAGACAAGCATCGCAGCTTGATGCGTAGTAAAAAAAATAATAAATAGACAACTGGTCGACCTAATTAGAAATAAAAACCCAAAAGATTAGATAGACAAACAAACAAACACATAAATATGGAGAGAAGGGCAGTGCGCGAAGGAGCAAAGGTAAACTGCAGACAGACCTGAATTCTTATCTTTACAAGGTCAACCTCAGAACTTTGTTCAGTTTGTCTTGGTGACGGATAATGGAAGGAAGGGCAGGCAACTGGTCGACTTCATTTAAATAAACAAATAAAATATAAGATAAACTCTCAGGAATAGATAAATAATAACAAAAAAATTGTAAAGTGGAGAAAGCGAGAGCGCGCGAATGCACTCAAGCAAACACAAACAGCACAGCACGATGCGTATTTTTTTTTAAATTGACAAAATAAATCAAAAATAAATCAAAAATAAAAATAAGTGGAAAAGGCGAGAGTGCGCGAGCACACAGGAGCAAAGACAAGCAGCGCAGCTTGATGCGTAGTAAAAAAAATAATAAATAGACAACTGGTCGACCTCATTAGAAATAAAAACCCAAAAGATTTGATAGACAAACAAACAAACACATTAATGTGGAGAGAAGGGCAGTGCGCGCAGTAGCAAAGGTAAACAGGAGACAGACCTGAATCCTTATCTTTACAAGGTCGACCTCAGAACTTTGTTCAGTTTGTCTCGGTGACGGATAATTGAAGGAAGGGCAGGCAACTGGTCGACTTCATTTAAATAAACAAATAAAATATAAGATAAACTCTCAGGAATAGATAAATAATAACAAAAAAATTGTAAAGTGGAGAAAGCGAGAGCGCGCGAATGCACTCAAGCAAACACAAACAGCACAGCACGATGCGTATTTTTTTTAAAATTGACAAAATAATCAAAAATAAATCAAAAATAAAAATAAGTGGAAAAGGCGAGAGTGCGCGAGCACACAGGAGCAAAGACAAGCAGCGCAGCTTGATGCGTAGTAAAAAAATAATAAATAGACAACTGGTCGACCTCATTAGAAATAAAAACCCAAAAGATTAGATAGACAAACAAACAAACACATAAATGTGGAGAGAAGGGCAGTGCGCGCAGGAGCAAAGGTAAACAGCAGACAGACCTGAATCCTTATCTTTACAAGGTCGACCTCAGAACTTTGTTCAGTTTGTCTCGGTGACGGATAATGGAAGGAAGGGCAGGCAACTGGTCGACTTCATTTAAATAAACAAATAAAAAATAAGATAAACTCTCAGGAATAGATAAATAATAACAAAAAATTGTAAAGTGGAGAAAGCGAGAGCGCGCGAATGCACTCAAGCAAACACAAACAGCACAGCACGATGCGTATTTTTTTAAATTGACAAAATAAATAAAAACTAAATCAAAAATAAAAATAAGTGGAAAAGGCGAGAGTGCGCGAGCACACAGGAGCAAAGACAAGCAGCGCAGCTTGATGCGTAGTAAAAAAAAAATAAATAGACAACTGGTCGACCTCATTAGAAATAAAAACCCAAAAGATTAGATAGACAAACAAACAAACACATAAATGTGGAGAGAAGGGCAGTGCGCGCAGGAGCAAAGGTAAACAGCAGACAGACCTGAATCCTTATCTTTACAAGGTCGACCTCAGAACTTTGTTCAGTTTGTCTCGGTGACGGATAATGGAAGGAAGGGCAGGCAACTGGTCGACTTCATTTAAATAAACAAATAAAAAATAAGATAAACTCTCAGGAATAGATAAATAATAACAAAAAAATTGTAAAGTGGAGAAAGCGAGAGCGCGCGAATGCACTCAAGCAAACACAAACAGCACAGCACGATGCGTATTTTTTTTAAATTGAGAAAATAAATCAAAAATAAATCAAAAATAAAAATAAGTGGAAAAGGCGAGAGTGCGCGAGCACACAGGAGCAAAGACAAGCATCGCAGCTTGATGCGTAGTAAAAAAAATAATAAATAGACAACTGGTCGACCTAATTAGAAATAAAAACCCAAAAGATTAGATAGACAAACAAACAAACACATAAATATGGAGAGAAGGGCAGTGCGCGAAGGAGCATAGGTAAACTGCTGACAGACCTGAATTCTTATCTTTACAAGGTCAACCTCAGAACTTTGTTCAGTTTGTCTTGGTGACGGATAATGGAAGGAAGGGCAGGCACCTGGTCTACTTCATTTAAATAAACAAATAAAATATAAGATAAACTCTCAGGAATAGATAAATAATAACAAAAAAATTGTAAAGTGGAGAAAGCGAGAGCGCGCGAATGCACTCAAGCAAACACAAACAGCACAGCACGATGCGTATTTTTTTTTAAATTGACAAAATAAATCAAAAATAAATCAAAAATAAAAATAAGTGGAAAAGGCGAGAGTGCGCGAGCACACAGGAGCAAAGACAAGCAGCGCAGCTTGATGCGTAGTAAAAAAAATAATAAATAGACAACTGGTCGACCTCATTAGAAATAAAAACCCAAAAGATTTGATAGACAAACAAACAAACACATTAATGTGGAGAGAAGGGCAGTGCGCGCAGTAGCAAAGGTAAACAGCAGACAGACCTGAATCCTTATCTTTACAAGGTCGACCTCAGAACTTTGTTCAGTTTGTCTCAGTGACGGATAATTGAAGGAAGGGCAGGCAACTGGTCGACTTCATTTAAATAAACAAATAAAAAATAAGATAAACTCTCAGGAATAGATAAATAATAACAAACAAATTGTAAAGTGGAGAAAGCGAGAGCGCGCGAATGCACTCAAGCAAACACAAACAGCACAGCACGATGCGTATTTTTTTAAAGTGACAAAATAAATCAAAAATAAAAATAAGTGGAAAAGGCGAGAGTGCGCGAGCACACAGGAGCAAAGACAAGCAGCGCAGCTTGATGCGTAGTAAAAAAAATAATAAATAGACAACTGGTCGACCTCATTAGAAATAAAAACCCAAAAGATTAGATAGACAAACAAACAAACACATAAATGTGGAGAGAAGGGCAGTGCGGGCAGGAGCAAAGATAAACAGCAGACAGACCTGAATCCTTATCTTTACAAGGTCGACCTCAGTACTTTGTTCAGTTTGTCTCGGTGACGGATAATGGAAGGAAGGGCAGGCAACTGGTCGACTTCATTTAAATAAACAAATAAAATTAAGATAAACTCTCAGGAATGGATAAATAATAACAAAAAAAATTGTAAAGTGGAGAAAGCGAGAGCGCGCGAATGCACACAAGCAAACACAAACAGCACAGCACGATGCGTATTTTTTTTAAAAATTGACACAATAAATCAAAAATAAATCAAAAATAAAAATAAGTGGAAAAGGCGAGAGTGCGCGAGCACACATGAGCAAAGACAAGCAGCGCAGCTTGATGCGTAGTAAAAAAAATAATAAATAGACAACTGGTCGACCTCATTAGAAATAAAAACCCAAAAGATTAGATAGACAAACAAACAAACACATAAATATGGAGAGAAGGGCAGTGCGCGCAGGAGCAAATGTAAACAGCAGACAGACCTGAATCCTTATCTTTACAAGGTCGACCTCAGAACTTTGTTCAGTTTGTCTCGGTGACGGATAATGGAAGGAAGGGCAGGCAACTGGTCGACTTCATTTAAATAAACAAATAAAAAATAAGATAAACTCTCAGGAATAGATAAAAAATACCAAAAAAATTGTAAAGTGGAGAAAGCGAGAGCGCGCGAATGCACTCAAGCAAACACAAACAGCACAGCACGATGCGTATTTTTATTTAAATTGAAAAATAAATCAAAAATAAATCAAAAATAAAAATAAGTGGAAAAGGCGAGAGTGCGCGAGCACACAGGAGCAAAGACAAGCATCGCAGCTTGATGCGTAGTAAAAAAAATAATGAATAGACAACTGGTCGACCTAATTAGAAATAAAAACCCAAAAGATTAGATAGACAAACAAACAAACACATAAATATGGAGAGAAGGGCAGTGCGCGAAGGAGCATAGGTAAACTGCTGACAGACCTGAATTCTTATCTTTACAAGGTCAACCTCAGAACTTTGTTCAGTTTGTCTTGGTGACGGATAATGGAAGGAAGGGCAGGCACCTGGTCTACTTCATTTAAATAAACAAATAAAATATAAGATAAACTCTCAGGAATAGATAAATAATAACAAAAAAATTGTAAAGTGGAGAAAGCGAGAGCGCGCGAATGCACTCAAGCAAACACAAACAGCACAGCACGATGCGTATTTTTTTTTAAATTGACAAAATAAATCAAAAATAAATCAAAAATAAAAATAAGTGGAAAAGGCGAGAGTGCGCGAGCACACAGGAGCAAAGACAAGCAGCGCAGCTTGATGCGTAGTAAAAAAAATAATAAATAGACAACTGGTCGACCTCATTAGAAATAAAAACCCAAAAGATTTGATAGACAAACAAACAAACACATTAATGTGGAGAGAAGGGCAGTGCGCGCAGTAGCAAAGGTAAACAGCAGACAGACCTGAATCCTTATCTTTACAAGGTCGACCTCAGAACTTTGTTCAGTTTGTCTCAGTGACGGATAATTGAAGGAAGGGCAGGCAACTGGTCGACTTCATTTAAATAAACAAATAAAAAATAAGATAAACTCTCAGGAATAGATAAATAATAACAAACAAATTGTAAAGTGGAGAAAGCGAGAGCGCGCGAATGCACTCAAGCAAACACAAACAGCACAGCACGATGCGTATTTTTTTAAAGTGACAAAATAAATCAAAAATAAAAATAAGTGGAAAAGGCGAGAGTGCGCGAGCACACAGGAGCAAAGACAAGCAGCGCAGCTTGATGCGTAGTAAAAAAAATAATAAATAGACAACTGGTCGACCTCATTAGAAATAAAAACCCAAAAGATTAGATAGACAAACAAACAAACACATAAATGTGGAGAGAAGGGCAGTGCGGGCAGGAGCAAAGATAAACAGCAGACAGACCTGAATCCTTATCTTTACAAGGTCGACCTCAGTACTTTGTTCAGTTTGTCTCGGTGACGGATAATGGAAGGAAGGGCAGGCAACTGGTCGACTTCATTTAAATAAACAAATAAAATTAAGATAAACTCTCAGGAATGGATAAATAATAACAAAAAAAATTGTAAAGTGGAGAAAGCGAGAGCGCGCGAATGCACACAAGCAAACACAAACAGCACAGCACGATGCGTATTTTTTTTAAAAATTGACAAAATAAATCAAAAATAAATCAAAAATAAAAATAAGTGGAAAAGGCGAGAGTGCGCGAGCACACATGAGCAAAGACAAGCAGCGCAGCTTGATGCGTAGTAAAAAAAATAATAAATAGACAACTGGTCGACCTCATTAGAAATAAAAACCCAAAAGATTAGATAGACAAACAAACAAACACATAAATGTGGAGAGAAGGGCAGTGCGCGCAGGAGCAAATGTAAACAGCAGACAGACCTGAATCCTTATCTTTACAAGGTCGACCTCAGAACTTTGTTCAGTTTGTCTCGGTGACGGATAATGGAAGGAAGGGCAGGCAACTGGTCGACTTCATTTAAATAAACAAATAAAAAATAAGATAAACTCTCAGGAATAGATAAAAAATACCAAAAAAATTGTAAAGTGGAGAAAGCGAGAGCGCGCGAATGCACTCAAGCAAACACAAACAGCACAGCACGATGCGTATTTTTATTTAAATTGAAAAATAAATCAAAAATAAATCAAAAATAAAAATAAGTGGAAAAGGCGAGAGTGCGCGAGCACACAGGAGCAAAGACAAGCAGCGCAGCTTGATGCGTAGTAAAAAAAATAATAAATAGACAACTGGTCGAACTCATTAGAAATAAAAACACTAAAGATTAGATAGACAAACAAACAAACACATAAATGTGGAGAGAAGGGCAGTGTGCGCAGGAGCAAAGGTAAACAGCAGACAGACCTGAATCCTTATCTTTACAAGGTCGACCTCAGAACTTTGTTCAGTTTGTCTCGGTGACGGGTAATGGAAGGAAGGGCAGGCAACTGGTCGACTTCATTTAAATAAACAAATAAAAAATAAGATAAACTCTCAGGAATAGATAAATAATAACAAACAAATTGTAAAGTGGAGAAAGCGAGAGCGCGCGAATGCACTCAAGCAAACACAAACAGCACAGCACGATGCGTATTTTTTTAAAGTGACAAAATAAATCAAAAATAAAAATAAGTGGAAAAGGCGAGAGTGCGCGAGCACACAGGAGCAAAGACAAGCAGCGCAGCTTGATGCGTAGTAAAAAAAATAATAAATAGACAACTGGTCGACCTCATTAGAAATAAAAACCCAAAAGATTAGATAGACAAACAAACAAACACATAAATGTGGAGAGAAGGGCAGTGCGGGCAGGAGCAAAGATAAACAGCAGACAGACCTGAATCCTTATCTTTACAAGGTCGACCTCAGTACTTTGTTCAGTTTGTCTCGGTGACGGATAATGGAAGGAAGGGCAGGCAACTGGTCGACTTCATTTAAATAAACAAATAAAATTAAGATAAACTCTCAGGAATGGATAAATAATAACAAAAAAAATTGTAAAGTGGAGAAAGCGAGAGCGCGCGAATGCACACAAGCAAACACAAACAGCACAGCACGATGCGTATTTTTTTTAAAAATTGACAAAATAAATCAAAAATAAATCAAAAATAAAAATAAGTGGAAAAGGCGAGAGTGCGCGAGCACACATGAGCAAAGACAAGCAGCGCAGCTTGATGCGTAGTAAAAAAAATAATAAATAGACAACTGGTCGACCTCATTAGAAATAAAAACCCAAAAGATTAGATAGACAAACAAACAAACACATAAATGTGGAGAGAAGGGCAGTGCGCGCAGGAGCAAATGTAAACAGCAGACAGACCTGAATCCTTATCTTTACAAGGTCGACCTCAGAACTTTGTTCAGTTTGTCTCGGTGACGGATAATGGAAGGAAGGGCAGGCAACTGGTCGACTTCATTTAAATAAACAAATAAAAAATAAGATAAACTCTCAGGAATAGATAAAAAATACCAAAAAAATTGTAAAGTGGAGAAAGCGAGAGCGCGCGAATGCACTCAAGCAAACACAAACAGCACAGCACGATGCGTATTTTTATTTAAATTGAAAAATAAATCAAAAATAAATCAAAAATAAAAATAAGTGGAAAAGGCGAGAGTGCGCGAGCACACAGGAGCAAAGACAAGCAGCGCAGCTTGATGCGTAGTAAAAAAAATAATAAATAGACAACTGGTCGACCTATTAGAAATAAAAACCCAAAAGATTAGATAGACAAACAAACAAACACATAAATGTGGAGAGAAGGGCAGTGCGCAGGAGCAAAGGTAAACAGCAGACAGACCTGAATCCTTATCTTTACAAGGTCGACCTCAGAACTTTGTTCAGTTTGTCTCGGTGACGGATAATGGAAGGAAGGGCAGGCAACTGGTCGACTTCATTTAAATAAACAAATAAAATATAAGATAAACTCTCAGGAATAGATAAATAATAACAAAAAAATTGTAAAGTGGAGAAAGCGAGAGCGCGCGAATGCACTCAAGCAAACACAAACAGCACAGCACGATGCGTATTTTTTTTAAATTGACAAAATAAATCAAAAATAAAAATAAGTGGAAAAGGCGAGAGTGCGCGAGCACACAGGAGCAAAGACAAGCAGCGCAGCTTGATGCGTAGTAAAAAAAATAATAAATAGACAACTGGTCGACCTCATTAGAAATAAAAACCAAAAGATTAGATAGACAAACAAACAAACACATTAAATGTTGAGAGAAGGGCAGTGCGGGCAGGAGCAAAGGTAAACAGCAGACAGACCTGAATCCTTATCTTTACAAGGTCGACCTCAGAACTTTGTTCAGTTTGTCTCGGTGACGGATAATGGAAGGAAGGGCAGGCAACTGGTCGACTTCATTTAAATAAACAAATAAAAAATAAGATAAACTCTCAGGAATAGATAAATAATAACAAAAAAATTGTAAAGTGGAGAAAGCGAGAGCGCGCGAATGCACTCAAGCAAACACAAACAGCACAGCACGATGCGTATTTTTTTTAAATTGACAAAATAAATCAAAAATAAAAATAAGTGGAAAAGGCGAGAGTGCGCGAGCACACAGGAGCAAAGACAAGCAGCGCAGCTTGATGCGTAGTAAAAAAAATAATAAATAGACAACTGGTCGACCTCATTAGAAATAAAAACCCAAAAGATTAGATAGACAAACAAACAAACACATAAATGTGGAGAGAAGGGCAGTGCGGGCAGGAGCAAAGGTAAACAGCAGACAGACCTGAATCCTTATCTTTACAAGGTCGACCTCAGAACTTTGTTCAGTTTGTCTCGGTGACGGATAATGGAAGGAAGGGCAGGCAACTGGTCGACTTCATTTAAATAAACAAATAAAAATAAGATAAACTCTCAGGAATAGATAAATAATAACAAAAAAATTGTAAAGTGGAGAAAGCGAGAGCGCGCGAATGCACTCAAGCAAACACAAACAGCACAGCACGATGCGTATTTTTTTTAAATTGACAAAATAAATCAAAAATAAATCAAAAATAAAAATAAGTGGAAAAGGCGAGAGTGCGCGAGCACACAGGAGCAAAGACAAGCAGCGCAGCTTGATGCGTAGTAAAAAAAATAATAAATAGACAACTGGTCGACCTCATTAGAAATAAAAACCCAAAAGATTAGATAGACAAACAAACAAACACATAAATGTGGAGAGAAGGGCAGTGCGCGCAGGAGCAAAGTAAACAGCAGACAGACCTGAATCCTTATCTTTACAAGGTCGACCTCAGAACTTTGTTCAGTTTGTCTCGGTGACGGATAATGGAAGGAAGGGCAGGCAACTGGTCGACTTCATTTAAATAAACAAATAAAAATAAGATAAACTCTCAGGAATAGATAAATAATAACAAAAAAATTGTAAAGTGGAGAAAGCGAGAGCGCGCGAATGCACTCAAGCAAACACAAACAGCACAGCACGATGCGTATTTTTATTTAAATTGAAAAATAAATCAAAAATAAATCAAAATAAAAATAAGTGGAAAAGGCGAGAGTGCGCGAGCACACAGGAGCAAAGACAAGCAGCGCAGCTTGATGCGTAGTAAAAAAATAATAAATAGACAACTGGTCGACCTCATTAGAAATAAAAACACAAAAGATTAGATAGACAAACAAACAAACACATAAATGTGGAGAGAAGGGCAGTGTGCGCAGGAGCAAAGGTAAACAGCAGACAGACCTGAATCCTTATCTTTACAAGGTCGACCTCAGAACTTTGTTCAGTTTGTCTCGGTGACGGATAATGGAAGGAAGGGCAGGCAACTGGTCGACTTCATTTAAATAAACAAATAAAATATAAGATAAACTCTCAGGAATAGATAAATAATAACAAAAAAATTGTAAAGTGGAGAAAGCGAGAGCGCGCGAATGCACTCAAGCAAACACAAACAGCACAGCACGATGCGTATTTTTTTTAAATTGACAAAATAAATCAAAAATAAAAATAAGTGGAAAAGGCGAGAGTGCGCAGCACACAGGAGCAAAGACAAGCAGCGCAGCTTGATGCGTAGTAAAAAAAATAATAAATAGACAACTGGTCGACCTCATTAGAAATAAAAACCCAAAAGATTAGATAGACAAACAAACAAACACATAAATGTGGAGAGAAGGGCAGTGCGGGCAGGAGCAAAGGTAAAGAACGGACAGACCTGAATCCTTATCTTTACAAGGTCGACCTCAGAACTTTGTTCAGTTTGTCTCGGTGACGGATAATGGAAGGAAGGGCAGGCAACTGGTCGACTTCATTTAAATAAACAAATAAAAAATAAGATAAACTCTCAGGAATAGATAAATAATAACAAAAAAATTGTAAAGTGGAGAAAGCGAGAGCGCGCGAATGCACTCAAGCAAACACAAACAGCACAGCACGATGCGTATTTTTTTTAAATTGACAAAATAAATCAAAAATAAATCAAAAATAAAAATAAGTGGAAAAGGCGAGAGTGCGGGAGCACACAGGAGCAAAGACAAGCAGCGCAGCTTGATGCGTAGTAAAAAAATAATAAATAGACAACTGGTCGACCTCATTAGAAATAAAAACCCAAAAGATTAGATAGACAAACAAACAAACACATAAATGTGGAGAGAAGGGCAGTGCGCGCAGGAGCAAAGGTAAACAGCAGACAGACCTGAATCCTTATCTTTACAAGGTCAACCTCAGAACTTTGTTCAGTTTGTCTCGGTGACGGATAATGGAAGGAAGGGCAGGCAACTGGTCGACTTCATTTAAATAAACAAATAAAAAATAAGATAAACTCTCAGGAATAGATAAATAATAACAAAAAAATTGTAAAGTGGAGAAAGCGAGAGCGCGCGAATGCACTCAAGCAAACACAAACAGCACAGCACGATGCGTATTTTTTTTTAAATTGACAAAATAAATCAAAAATAAAAAATAAAAATAAGTGGAAAAGGCGAGAGTGCGCGAGCACACAGGAGCAAAGACAAGCAGCGCAGCTTGATGCGTAGTAAAAAAATAATAAATAGACAACTGGTCGACCTCATTAGAAATAAAAACCCAAAAGATTAGATAGACAAACAAACAAACACATAAATGTGGAGAGAAGGGCAGTGCGCGCAGGAGCAAAGGTAAACAGCAGACAGACCTGAATCCTTATCTTTACAAGGTCGACCTCAGAACTTTGTTCAGTTTGTCTCGGTGACGGATAATGGAAGGAAGGGCAGGCAACTGGTCGACTTCATTTAAATAAACAAATAAAATTAAGATAAACTCTCAGGAATAGATAAATAATAACAAAAAAATTGTAAAGTGGAGAAAGCGAGAGCGCGCGAATGCACTCAAGCAAACACAAACAGCACAGCACGATGCGTATTTTTTTTAAATTGACAAAATAAATCAAAAATAAAAATAAGTGGAAAAGGCGAGAGTGCGCGAGCACACAGGAGCAAAGACAAGCAGCGCAGCTTGATGCGTAGTAAAAAAATAATAAATAGACAACTGGTCGACCTCATTAGAAATAAAAACCCAAAAGATTAGATAGACAAACAAACAAACACATAAATGTGGAGAGAAGGGCAGTGCGCGCAGGAGCAAAGGTAAACAGCAGACAGACCTGAATCCTTATCTTTACAAGGTCGCCTCAGAACTTTGTTCAGTTTGTCTCGGTGACGGATAATGGAAGGAAGGGCAGGCAACTGGTCGACTTCATTTAAATAAACAAATAAAAAATAAGATAAACTCTCAGGAATAGATAAATAATAACAAAAAAATTGTAAAGTGGAGAAAGCGAGAGCGCGCGAATGCACTCAAGCAAACACAAACAGCACAGCACGATGCGTATTTTTTTTTAAATTGACAAAATAAATAAATCAAAAATAAAAATAAGTGGAAAAGGCGAGAGTGGCGAGCACACAGGAGCAAAGACAAGCAGCGCAGCTTGATGCGTAGTAAAAAAAAATAATAATAGACAACTGGTCGACCTCATTAGAAATAAAAACCCAAAAGATTAGATAGACAAACAAACAAACACATAAATGTGGAGAGAAGGGCAGTGCGCGCAGGAGCAAAGGTAAACAGCAGACAGACCTGAATCCTTATCTTTACAAGGTCGACCTCAGAACTTTGTTCAGTTTGTCTCGGTGACGGATAATGGAAGGAAGGGCAGGCAACTGGTCGACTTCATTTAAATAAACAAATAAAAATAAGATAAACTCTCAGGAATAGATAAATAATAACAAAAAAATTGTAAAGTGGAGAAAGCGAGAGCGCGCGAATGCACTCAAGCAAACACAAACAGCACAGCACGATGCGTATTTTTTTTTTAAATTGAGAAAATAAATCAAAAATAAATCAAAAATAAAATAAGTGGAAAAGGCGAGAGTGCGGGAGCACACAGGAGCAAAGACAAGCATCGCAGCTTGATGCGTAGTAAAAAAAATAATAAATAGACAACTGGTCGACCTAATTAGAAATAAAAACCCAAAAGATTAGATAGACAAACAAACAAACACATAAATATGGAGAGAAGGGCAGTGCGCGCAGGAGCAAAGGTAAACAGCAGACAGACCTGAATCCTTATCTTTACAAGGTCAACCTCAGAACTTTGTTCAGTTTGTCTTGGTGACGGATAATGGAAGGAAGGGCAGGCAACTGGTCGACTTCATTTAAATAAACAAATAAAATATAAGATAAACCTCAGGAATAGATAAATAATAACAAAAAAATTGTAAAGTGGAGAAAGCGAGAGCGCGCGAATGCACTCAAGCAAACACAAACAGCACAGCACGATGCGTATTTTTTTTAAATTGACAAAATAAATCAAAAATAAATCAAAAATAAAAATAAGTGGAAAAGGCGAGAGTGCGCGAGCACACAGGAGCAAAGACAAGCAGCGCAGCTTGATGCGTAGTAAAAAAATAATAAATAGACAACTGGTCGACCTCATTAGAAATAAAAACCCAAAAGATTTGATAGACAAACAAACAAACACATTAATGTGGAGAGAAGGGCAGTGCGCGCAGTAGCAAAGGTAAACAGCAGACAGACCTGAATCCTTATCTTTACAAGGTCGACCTCAGAACTTTGTTCAGTTTGTCTCGGTGACGGATAATGGAAGGAAGGGCAGGCAACTGGTCGACTTCATTTAAATAAACAAATAAAAAATAAGATAAACTCTCAGGAATAGATAAATAATAACAAAAAAATTGTAAAGTGGAGAAAGCGAGAGCGCGCAATGCACTCAAGCAAACACAAACAGCACAGCACGATGCGTATTTTTTTTAAAGTTGACAAAATAATCAAAAATAAATCAAAAATAAAAATAAGTGGAAAAGGCGAGAGTGCGCGAGCACACAGGAGCAAAGACAAGCAGCGCAGCTTGATGCGTAGTAAAAAAAATAATAAATAGACAACTGGTCGACCTCATTAGAAATAAAAACCCAAAAGATTAGATAGACAAACAAACAAACACATAAATGTGGAGAGAAGGGCAGTGCGCGCAGGAGCAAAGGTAAACAGCAGACAGACCTGAATCCTTATCTTTACAAGGTCGACCTCAGAACTTTGTTCAGTTTGTCTCGGTGACGGATAATGGAAGGAAGGGCAGGCAACTGGTCGACTTCATTTAAATAAACAAATAAAAAATAAGATAAACTCTCAGGAATAGATAAATAATAACAAAAATTGTAAAGTGGAGAAAGCGAGAGCGCGCGAATGCACTCAAGCAAACACAAACAGCACAGCACGATGCGTTATTTTTTTTAAATTGACAAAATAAATCAAAAATAAATCAAAAATAAAAATAAGTGGAAAAGGCGAGAGTGCGCGAGCACACAGGAGCAAAGACAAGCAGCGCAGCTTGATGCGTAGTAAAAAAAATAATAAATAGACAACTGGTCGACCTCATTAGAAATAAAAACCCAAAAGATTAGATAGACAAACAAACAAACACATAAATGTGGAGAGAAGGGCAGTGCGCGCAGGAGCAAAGGTAAACAGCAGACAGACCTGAATCCTTATCTTTACAAGGTCAACCTCAGAACTTTGTTCAGTTTGTCTCGGTGACGGATAATGGAAGGAAGGGCAGGCAACTGGTCGACTTCATTTAAATAAACAAATAAAAAATAAGATAAACTCTCAGGAATAGATAAATAATAACAAAAAAATTGTAAAGTGGAGAAAGCGAGAGCGCGCGAATGCACTCAAGCAAACACAAACAGCACAGCACGATGCGTATTTTTTTTAAATTGACAAAATAAATCAAAAATAAATCAAAAATAAAAATAAGTGGAAAAGGCGAGAGTGCGCGAGCACACAGGAGCAAAGACAAGCAGCGCAGCTTGATGCGTAGTAAAAAAAATAATAAATAGACAACTGGTCGACCTCATTAGAAATAAAAACCCAAAAGATTAGATAGACAAACAAACAAACACATAAATGTGGAGAGAAGGGCAGTGCGCGCAGGAGCAAAGGTAAACAGCAGACAGACCTGAATCCTTATCTTTACAAGGTCGACCTCAGAACTTTGTTCAGTTTGTCTCGGTGACGGATAATGGAAGGAAGGGCAGGCAACTGGTCGACTTCATTTAAATAAACAAATAAAAAATAAGATAAACTCTCAGGAATAGATAAATAATAACAAACAAATTGTAAAGTGGAGAAAGCGAGAGCGCGCGAATGCACTCAAGCAAACACAAACAGCACAGCACGATGCGTATTTTTTTAAAGTGACAAAATAAATCAAAAATAAAAATAAGTGGAAAAGGCGAGAGTGCGCGAGCACACAGGAGCAAAGACAAGCAGCGCAGCTTGATGCGTAGTAAAAAAAATAATAAATAGACAACTGGTCGACCTCATTAGAAATAAAAACCCAAAAGATTAGATAGACAAACAAACAAACACATAAATGTGGAGAGAAGGGCAGTGCGGGCAGGAGCAAAGATAAACAGCAGACAGACCTGAATCCTTATCTTTACAAGGTCGACCTCAGTACTTTGTTCAGTTTGTCTCGGTGACGGATAATGGAAGGAAGGGCAGGCAACTGGTCGACTTCATTTAAATAAACAAATAAAATTAAGATAAACTCTCAGGAATGGATAAATAATAACAAAAAAAATTGTAAAGTGGAGAAAGCGAGAGCGCGCGAATGCACACAAGCAAACACAAACAGCACAGCACGATGCGTATTTTTTTTAAAAATTGACAAAATAAATCAAAAATAAATCAAAAATAAAAATAAGTGGAAAAGGCGAGAGTGCGCGAGCACACATGAGCAAAGACAAGCAGCGCAGCTTGATGCGTAGTAAAAAAAATAATAAATAGACAACTGGTCGACCTCATTAGAAATAAAAACCCAAAAGATTAGATAGACAAACAAACAAACACATAAATGTGGAGAGAAGGGCAGTGCGCGCAGGAGCAAATGTAAACAGCAGACAGACCTGAATCCTTATCTTTACAAGGTCGACCTCAGAACTTTGTTCAGTTTGTCTCGGTGACGGATAATGGAAGGAAGGGCAGGCAACTGGTCGACTTCATTTAAATAAACAAATAAAAAATAAGATAAACTCTCAGGAATAGATAAAAAATACCAAAAAAATTGTAAAGTGGAGAAAGCGAGAGCGCGCGAATGCACTCAAGCAAACACAAACAGCACAGCACGATGCGTATTTTTATTTAAATTGAAAAATAAATCAAAAATAAATCAAAAATAAAAATAAGTGGAAAAGGCGAGAGTGCGCGAGCACACAGGAGCAAAGACAAGCAGCGCAGCTTGATGCGTAGTAAAAAAAATAATAAATAGACAACTGGTCGAACTCATTAGAAATAAAAACACTAAAGATTAGATAGACAAACAAACAAACACATAAATGTGGAGAGAAGGGCAGTGTGCGCAGGAGCAAAGGTAAACAGCAGACAGACCTGAATCCTTATCTTTACAAGGTCGACCTCAGAACTTTGTTCAGTTTGTCTCGGTGACGGGTAATGGAAGGAAGGGCAGGCAACTGGTCGACTTCATTTAAATAAACAAATAAAAAATAAGATAAACTCTCAGGAATAGATAAATAATAACAAACAAATTGTAAAGTGGAGAAAGCGAGAGCGCGCGAATGCACTCAAGCAAACACAAACAGCACAGCACGATGCGTATTTTTTTAAAGTGACAAAATAAATCAAAAATAAAAATAAGTGGAAAAGGCGAGAGTGCGCGAGCACACAGGAGCAAAGACAAGCAGCGCAGCTTGATGCGTAGTAAAAAAAATAATAAATAGACAACTGGTCGACCTCATTAGAAATAAAAACCCAAAAGATTAGATAGACAAACAAACAAACACATAAATGTGGAGAGAAGGGCAGTGCGGGCAGGAGCAAAGATAAACAGCAGACAGACCTGAATCCTTATCTTTACAAGGTCGACCTCAGTACTTTGTTCAGTTTGTCTCGGTGACGGATAATGGAAGGAAGGGCAGGCAACTGGTCGACTTCATTTAAATAAACAAATAAAATTAAGATAAACTCTCAGGAATGGATAAATAATAACAAAAAAAATTGTAAAGTGGAGAAAGCGAGAGCGCGCGAATGCACACAAGCAAACACAAACAGCACAGCACGATGCGTATTTTTTTTAAAAATTGACAAAATAAATCAAAAATAAATCAATAAAAATAAGTGGAAAAGGCGAGAGTGCGCGAGCACACATGAGCAAAGACAAGCAGCGCAGCTTGATGCGTAGTAAAAAAAATAATAAATAGACAACTGGTCGACCTCATTAGAAATAAAAACCCAAAAGATTAGATAGACAAACAAACAAACACATAAATGTGGAGAGAAGGGCAGTGCGCGCAGGAGCAAATGTAAACAGCAGACAGACCTGAATCCTTATCTTTACAAGGTCGACCTCAGAACTTTGTTCAGTTTGTCTCGGTGACGGATAATGGAAGGAAGGGCAGGCAACTGGTCGACTTCATTTAAATAAACAAATAAAAAATAAGATAAACTCTCAGGAATAGATAAAAAATACCAAAAAAAATTGTAAAGTGGAGAAAGCGAGAGCGCGCGAATGCACTCAAGCAAACACAAACAGCACAGCACGATGCGTATTTTTATTTAAATTGAAAAATAAATCAAAAATAAATCAAAAATAAAAATAAGTGGAAAAGGCGAGAGTGCGCGAGCACACAGGAGCAAAGACAAGCAGCGCAGCTTGATGCGTAGTAAAAAAAATAATAAATAGACAACTGGTCGAACTCATTAGAAATAAAAACCTAAAGATTAGATAGACAAACAAACAAACACATAAATGTGGAGAGAAGGGCAGTGTGCGCAGGAGCAAAGGTAAACAGCAGACAGACCTGAATCCTTATCTTTACAAGGTCGACCTCAGAACTTTGTTCAGTTTGTCTCGGTGACGGGTAATGGAAGGAAGGGCAGGCAACTGGTCGACTTCATTTAAATAAACAAATAAAAAATAAGATAAACTCTCAGGAATAGATAAATAATAACAAAAAAATTGTAAAGTGGAGAAAGCGAGAGCGCGCGAATGCACTCAAGCAAACACAAACAGCACAGCACGATGCGTATTTTTTTTAAATTGACAAAAATAAATCAAAAATAAAAATAAGTGGAAAAGGCGAGAGTGCGCGAGCACACAGGAGCAAAGACAAGCAGCGCAGCTTGATGCGTAGTAAAAAAAATAATAAATAGACAACTGGTCGACCTCATTAGAAATAAAAACACAAAAGATTAGATAGACAAACAAACAAACACATAAATGTGGAGAGAAGGGCAGTGCGGGCAGGAGCAAAGGTAAACAGCAGACAGACCTGAATCCTTATCTTTACAAGGTCGACCTCAGAACTTTGTTCAGTTTGTCTCGGTGACGGGTAATGGAAGGAAGGGCAGGCAACTGGTCGACTTCATTTAAATAAACAAATAAAAAATAAGATAAACTCTCAGGAATAGATAAATAATAACAAAAAATTGTAAAGTGGAGAAAGCGAGAGCGCGCGAATGCACTCAAGCAAACACAAACAGCACAGCACGATGCGTATTTTTTTAAAGTTGACAAAATAAATCAAAAATAAAAATAAGTGGAAAAGGCGAGAGTGCGCGAGCACACAGGAGCAAAGACAAGCAGCGCAGCTTGATGCGTAGTAAAAAAAATAATAAATAGACAACTGGTCGACCTCATTAGAAATAAAAACCCAAAAGATTAGATAGACAAACAAACAAACACATAAATGTGGAGAGAAGGGCAGTGCGCGCAGGAGCAAAGATAAACAGCAGACAGACCTGAATCCTTATCTTTACAAGGTCGACCTCAGAACTTTGTTCAGTTTGTCTCGGTGACGGATAATGGAAGGAAGGGCAGGCAACTGGTCGACTTCATTTAAATAAACAAATAAAAAATAAGATAAACTCTCAGGAATAGATAAATAATAACAAAAAAATTGTAAAGTGGAGAAAGCGAGAGCGCGCGAATGCACTCAAGCAAACACAAACAGCACAGCACGATGCGTATTTTTTTTAAAAATTGAAAAATAAATCAAAAATAAATCAAAAATAAAAATAAGTGGAAAAGGCGAGAGTGCGCGAGCACACAGGAGCAAAGACAAGCAGCGCAGCTTGATGCGTAGTAAAAAAAATAATAAATAGACAACTGGTCGACCTCATTAGAAATAAAAACCCAAAAGATTAGATAGACAAACAAACAAACACATAAATGTGGAGAGAAGGGCAGTGCGCGCAGGAGCAAAGTAAACAGCAGACAGACCTGAATCCTTATCTTTACAAGGTCGACCTCAGAACTTTGTTCAGTTTGTCTCGGTGACGGATAATGGAAGGAAGGGCAGGCAACTGGTCGACTTCATTTAAATAAACAAATAAAAAATAAGATAAACTCTCAGGAATAGATAAATAAATACAAAAAAATTGTAAAGTGGAGAAAGCGAGAGCGCGCGAATGCACTCAAGCAAACACAAACAGCACAGCACGATGCGTATTTTTATTTAAATTGAAAAATAAATCAAAAATAAATCAAAAATAAAAATAAGTGGAAAAGGCGAGAGTGCGCGAGCACACAGGAGCAAAGACAAGCAGCGCAGCTTGATGCGTAGTAAAAAAAATAATAAATAGACAACTGGTCGACCTCATTAGAAATAAAAACACAAAAGATTAGATAGACAAACAAACAAACACATAAATGTTGAGAGAAGGGCAGTGCGGGCAGGAGCAAAGGTAAACAGCAGACAGACCTGAATCCTTATCTTTACAAGGTCGACCTCAGAACTTTGTTCAGTTTGTCTCGGTGACGGGTAATGGAAGGAAGGGCAGGCAACTGGTCGACTTCATTTAAATAAACAAATAAAAAATAAGATAAACTCTCAGGAATAGATAAATAATAACAAAAAAATTGTAAAGTGGAGAAAGCGAGAGCGCGCGAATGCACTCAAGCAAACACAAACAGCACAGCACGATGCGTATTTTTTTAAATTGACAAAATAAATCAAAAATAAAAATAAGTGGAAAAGGCGAGAGTGCGCGAGCACACAGGAGCAAAGACAAGCAGCGCAGCTTGATGCGTAGTAAAAAAAATAATAAATAGACAACTGGTCGACCTCATTAGAAATAAAAACCCAAAAGATTAGATAGACAAACAAACAAACACATAAATGTGGAGAGAAGGGCAGTGCGGGCAGGAGCAAAGGTAAACAGCAGACAGACCTGAATCCTTATCTTTACAAGGTCGACCTCAGAACTTTGTTCAGTTTGTCTCGGTGACGGATAATGGAAGGAAGGGCAGGCAACTGGTCGACTTCATTTAAATAAACAAATAAAATAAGATAAACTCTCAGGAATAGATAAATAATAACAAAAAAATTGTAAAGTGGAGAAAGCGAGAGCGCGCGAATGCACTCAAGCAAACACAAACAGCACAGCACGATGCGTATTTTTTTTTTAAATTGACAAAATAAATCAAAAATAAATCAAAAATAAAAATAAGTGGAAAAGGCGAGAGTGCGCGAGCACACAGGAGCAAAGACAAGCAGCGCAGCTTGATGCGTAGTAAAAAAAATAATAAATAGACAACTGGTCGACCTCATTAGAAATAAAAACCCAAAAGATTAGATAGACAAACAAACAAACACATAAATGTGGAGAGAAGGGCAGTGCGCGCAGGAGCAAAGTAAACAGCAGACAGACCTGAATCCTTATCTTTACAAGGTCGACCTCAGAACTTTGTTCAGTTTGTCTCGGTGACGGATAATGGAAGGAAGGGCAGGCAACTGGTCGACTTCATTTAAATAAACAAATAAAAAATAAGATAAACTCTCAGGAATAGATAAAAAATACCAAAAAAATTGTAAAGTGGAGAAAGCGAGAGCGCGCGAATGCACTCAAGCAAACACAAACAGCACAGCACGATGCGTATTTTTATTTAAATTGAAAAATAAATCAAAAATAAATCAAAAATAAAAATAAGTGGAAAAGGCGAGAGTGCGCGAGCACACAGGAGCAAAGACAAGCAGCGCAGCTTGATGCGTAGTAAAAAAATAATAAATAGACAACTGGTCGAACTCATTAGAAATAAAACACTAAAGATTAGATAGACAAACAAACAAACACATAAATGTGGAGAGAAGGGCAGTGTGCGCAGGAGCAAAGGTAAACAGCAGACAGACCTGAATCCTTATCTTTACAAGGTCGACCTCAGAACTTTGTTCAGTTTGTCTCGGTGACGGATAATGGAAGGAAGGGCAGGCAACTGGTCGACTTCATTTAAATAAACAAATAAAATATAAGATAAACTCTCAGGAATAGATAAATAATAACAAAAAAATTGTAAAGTGGAGAAAGCGAGAGCGCGCGAATGCACTCAAGCAAACACAAACAGCACAGCACGATGCGTATTTTTTTTAAATTGACAAAATAAATCAAAAATAAAAATAAGTGGAAAAGGCGAGAGTGCGCAGCACACAGGAGCAAAGACAAGCAGCGCAGCTTGATGCGTAGTAAAAAAAATAATAAATAGACAACTGGTCGACCTCATTAGAAATAAAAACCCAAAAGATTAGATAGACAAACAAACAAACATATAAATGTGGAGAGAAGGGCAGTGCGGGCAGGAGCAAAGGTAAAGAACGGACAGACCTGAATCCTTATCTTTACAAGGTCGACCTCAGAACTTTGTTCAGTTTGTCTCGGTGACGGATAATGGAAGGAAGGGCAGGCAACTGGTCGACTTCATTTAAATAAACAAATAAAAAATAAGATAAACTCTCAGGAATAGATAAATAATAACAAAAAAATTGTAAAGTGGAGAAAGCGAGAGCGCGCGAATGCACTCAAGCAAACACAAACAGCACAGCACGATGCGTATTTTTTTAAATTGACAAAATAAATCAAAAATAAATCAAAAATAAAAATAAGTGGAAAAGGCGAGAGTGCGGAGCACACAGGAGCAAAGACAAGCAGCGCAGCTTGATGCGTAGTAAAAAAATAATAAATAGACAACTGTCGACCTCATTAGAAATAAAAACCCAAAAGATTAGATAGACAAACAAACAAACACATAAATGTGGAGAGAAGGGCAGTGCGCGCAGGAGCAAAGGTAAACAGCAGACAGACCTGAATCCTTATCTTTACAAGGTCGACCTCAGAACTTTGTTCAGTTTGTCTCGGTGACGGATAATGGATGGAAGGGCAGGCAACTGGTCGACTTCATTTAAATAAACAAATAAAAAATAAGATAAA
This sequence comes from Perognathus longimembris pacificus, assembly GCF_023159225.1. Classification (NCBI taxonomy): domain Eukaryota; kingdom Metazoa; phylum Chordata; class Mammalia; order Rodentia; family Heteromyidae; genus Perognathus; species Perognathus longimembris. Next base: position 40,637 of record NW_025957542.1, read on the forward strand.
CTCTCAGGAATAGATAAATAATAACAAAAAAATTGTAAAGTGGAGAAAGCGAGAGCGCGCGAATGCACTCAAGCAAACACAAACAGCACAGCACGATGCGTATTTTTTTTTTAATTGAAAAAATAAATCAAAAATAAAAATAAGTGGAAAAGGCGAGAGTGCGCGAGCACACAGGAGCAAATACAAGCAGCGCAGCTTGATGCGTAGTAAAAAAATAATAAATAGACAACTGGTCGACCTCATTAGAAATAAAAACCCAAAAGATTAGATAGACAAACAAACAAACACATAAATGTGGAGAGAAGGGCAGTGCGGGCAGGAGCAAAGATAAACAGCAGACAGGCCTGAATCCTTATCTTTACAAGGTCGACCTCAGAACTTTGTTCAGTTTGTCTCGGTGACGGATAATGGAAGGAAGGGCAGGCAACTGGTCGACTTCATTTAAATAAACAAATAAAATTAAGATAAACTCTCAGGAATAGATAAATAATAACAAAAAAATTGTAAAGTGGAGAAAGCGAGAGCGCGCGAATGCACTCATGCAAACACAAACAGCACAGCACGATGCGTATTTTTATTTAAATTGAAAAATAAATCAAAAATAAAAATAAGTGGAAAAGGCGAGAGTGCGCGAGCACACAGGAGCAAAGACAAGCAGCGCAGCTTGATGCGTAGTAAGAAAAATAATAAATAGACAACTGGTCGACCTCATTAGAAATAAAAACACAAAAGATTAGATAGACAAACAAACAAACACATAAATGTTGAGAGAAGGGCAGTGCGGGCAGGAGCAAAGGTAAACAGCAGACAGACCTGAATCCTTATCTTTACAAGGTCGCCCTCAGAACTTTGTTCAGTTTGTCTCGGTGACGGATAATGGAAGGAAGGGCAGGCAACTGGTCGACTTCATTTAAATAAACAAATAAAAAATAAGATAAACTCTCAGGAATAGATAAATAATAACAAAAAAATTGTAAAGTGGAGAAAGCGAGAGCGCGCGAATGCACTCAAGCAAACACAAACAGCACAGCACGATGCGTATTTTTTTTTTAAATTGACAAAATAAATCAAAAATAAAAATAAGTGGAAAAGGCGAGAGTGTGCGAGCACACAGGAGCAAAGACAAGCAGCGCAGCTTGATGCGTAGTAATAAAAAATAATAAATAGACAACTGGTCGACCTCATTAGAAATAAAAACCCAAAAGATTAGATAGACAAACAAACAAACACATAAATGTGGAGAGAAGGGCAGTGCGGGCAGGAGCAAAGGTAAAGAGCGGACAGACCTGAATCCTTATCTTTACAAGGTCGACCTCAGAACTTTGTTCAGTTTGTCTCGGTGACGGATAATGGAAGGAAGGGCAGGCAACTGGTCGACTTCATTTAAATAAACAAATAATAAATAAGATAAACTCTCAGGAATAGATAAATAATAACAAAAAAATTGTAAAGTGGAGAAAGCGAGAGCGCGCGAATGCACTCAAGCAAACACAAACAGCACAGCACGATGCGTATTTTTTTTTTAAATTGAGAAAATAAATCAAAAATAAATCAAAAATAAATATAAGTGGAAAAGGCGAGAGTGCGGGAGCACACAGGAGCAAAGACAAGCATCGCAGCTTGATGCGTAGTAAAAAAAATAATAAATAGACAACTGGTCGACCTAATTAGAAATAAAAACCCAAAAGATTAGATAGACAAACAAACAAACACATATATATGGAGAGAAGGGCAGTGCGCGCAGGAGCAAAGGTAAACAGCAGACAGACCTGAATCCTTATCTTTACAAGGTCAACCTCAGAACTATGTTCAATTTGACTTGGTGACGGATAATGGAAGGAAGGGCAGGCAACTGGTCGACTTCATTTAAATAAACAAATAAAATATAAGATAAACTCTCAGGAATAGATAAATAATAACAAAAAAATTGTAAAGTGGAGAAAGCGAGAGCGCGCGAATGCACTCAAGCAAACACAAACAGCACAGCACGATGCGTATTTTTTTTAAATTGACAAAATAAATCAAAAATAAATCAAAAATAATAATAAGTGGAAAAGGCGAGAGTGCGCGAGCACACAGGAGCAAAGACAAGCAGCGCAGCTTGATGCGTAGTAAAAAAAATAATAAATAGACAACTGGTCGACCTCATTAGAAATAAAAACCCAAAAGATTTGATAGACAAACAAACAAACACATTAATGTGGAGAGAAGGGCAGTGCGCGCAGTAGCAAAGGTAAACAGCAGACAGACCTGAATCCTTATCTTTACAAGGTCGACCTCAGAACTTTGTTCAGTTTGTCTCGGTGAAGGATAATTGAAGGAAGGGCAGGCAAGTGGTCGACTTCATTTAAATAAACAAATAAAATATAAGATAAACTCTCAGGAATAGATAAATAACAACAAAAAAATTGTAAAGTGGAGAAAGCGAGAGCGCGCAAATGCACTCAAGCAAACACAAACAGCACAGCACGATGCGTATTTTTTTTTAAATTGACAAAATAAATCAAAAATAAATCAAAAATAAAAATAAGTGGAAAAGGCGAGAGTGCGCGAGCACACAGGAGCAAAGACAAGCAGCGCAGCTTGATGCGTAGTAAAAAAAAATAATAAATAGACAACTGGTCGACCACATTAGAAATAAAAACCCAAAAGATTAGATAGACAAACAAACAAACACATAAATGTGGAGAGAAGGGCAGTGCGCGCAGGAGCAAAGGTAAAGAGCAGACAGACCTGAATCCTTATCTTTACAAGGTCAACCTCAGAACTTTGTTCAGTTTGTCTCGGTGACGGATAATGGAAGGAAGGGCAGGCAACTGGTCGACTTCATTTAAATAAACAAATAAAAAATAAGATAAACTCTCAGGAATAGATAAATAATAAAAAAATTGTAAAGTGGAGAAAGCGAGAGCGCGCGAATGCACTCAAGCAAACACAAACAGCACAGCACGATGCGTATTTTTTTTAAATTGACAAAATAAATAAAAAATAAATCAAAAATAAAAATAAGTGGAAAAGGCGAGAGTGGGGGAGCACACAGGAGCAAAGACAAGCAGCGCAGCTTGATGCGTAGTAAAAAAAAAATAATAAATAGACAACTGGTCGACCTCATTAGAAATAAAAACCCAAAAGATTAGATAGACAAACAAAAAAACACATAAATGTGGAGAGAAGGGCAGTGCGCGCAGGAGCAAAGGTAAACAGCAGATAGACCTTAATCCTTATCTTTACAAGGTAACCTCAGAACTTTGTTCAGTTTGTCTCGGTGACGGATAATGGAAGGAAGGGCAGGCAACTGGTCGACTTCATTTAAATAAACAAATAAAAAATAAGATAAACTCTCAGGAATAGATAAATAATAAAAAAAAAATTGTAAAGTGGAGAAAGCGAAAGCGCGCGAATGCACTCAAGCAAACACAAACAGCACAGCACGATGCGTATTTTTTTTTAAATTGACAAAATAAATCAAAGATAAATCAAAAATAAAAATAAGTGGAAAAGACGAGAGTTCGCGAGCACACAGGAGCAAAGACAACCAGCGCAGCTTGATGCGTAGTAGAAAAAATAATAAATAGACAACTGGTCGACCTCATTAGAAATAAAAACCCAAAAGATTAGATAGACAAACAAACAAACACATAAATGTGGAGAGAAGGGCAGTGCGCGCAGGAACAAAGGTAAACAGCAGACAGACCTGAATCCTTATCTTTACAAGGTCGACCTCAGAACTTTGTTCAGTTTGTCTCGGTGACGGATATTGGAAGGAAGGGCAGGCAACTGGTCGACTTCATTTAAATAAACAAATAAAAAATAAGATAAACTCTCAGGAATAGATAAATAATAACAAAAAAATTGTAAAGTGGAGAAAGCGAGAGCGCGCGAATGCACTCAAGCAAACACAAACACCACAGCACGATGCGTATTTTTTTTTTAAATTGACAAAATAAATCAAAAATAAATCAAAAATAAAAATAAGTGGAAAAGGCGAGAGTGCGCGAGCACACAGGAGCAAAGACAAGCATCGCAGCTTGATGCGTAGTAAAAAAAATAATAAATAGACAACTGGTCGACCTCATTAGAAATAAAAACCCAAAAGATTAGATAGACAAACAAAACAAACACATAAATGTGGAGAGAAGGGCAGTGCGCGCAGGAGCAAAGGTAAACAGCAGAGAGACCTGAATCCTTATCTTTACAAGGTCGACCTCAGAACTTTGTTCAGTTTATCTCGGTGACGGATAATGGAAGTAAGGGCAGGCAACTGGTCGACTTCATTTAAATAAACAAATAAAAAATAAGATAAACTCACAGGAATAGATAAATCATAACAAAAAAATTGTAAAGTGGAGAAAGCGAGAGCCCGCGAATGCACTCAAGCAAACACAAACAGCACAGCACGATGCGTATTTTTTTTTTAAATTGACAAAATAAATCAAAAATAAATCAAAAATAAAAATAAGTGGAAAAGACGAGAGTGGGCGAGCACACAGGAGCAAAGACAATCAGCGCAGCTTGGTGCGTAGTAAAAAAAATAATAAATAGACAACTGGTCGACCTCATTAGAAATAAAAACCAAAAGATTAGGTATACAAACAAACAAATACATAAATGTGGAGAGAAGGGGCAGTGCGCGCAGGAGCAAAGGTAAACAGCAGACAGACCTGAATCCTTATCTTTACAAGGTCGACCTCAGAACATTGTTCAGTTTGTCTCGGTGACGGATAATGGAAGGAAGGGCAGGCAACTGGTCGACTTCATTTAAATAAACAAATAAAAATAAGATAAACTCTCAGGAATAGATAAATGATAACAAAAAAATTGTAAATTGGAGAAAGCGAGAGCGCGCGAATACACTCAAGCAAACACAAACAGCACAGCACGATGCGTTTTTTTTTTTTAAATTGAAAAAATAAATCAAAAATAAATCAAAAATAAAAATAAGTGGAAAAGGCGAGAGTGCGCGAGCACACAGGAGCAAAGACAAGCAGCGCAGCTTGATGCATAGTAAAAAAAATAATAAATAGACAACTGGTCGACCTCATTAGAAATAAAAACCCAAAAGATTAGATAGACAAACAAACAAACACATAAATATGGAGAGAAGGGCAGTGCGCGCAGGAGCAAAGGTAAACAGCAGACAGACCTGAATCCTTATCTTTACAAGGTCGACCTCAGAACTTTGTTCAGTTTGTCTCGGTGACGGATAATGGAAGGAAGGGCAGGCAAATGGTCGACTTCATTTAAATAAACAAATAATAAATAAGATAAACTCTCAGGAATAGATAAATAATAACAAAAAAATTGTAAAGGGGAGAAAGCGATTGCGCGCGAATGCACTCGAGCAAACACAAACAGCACAGCACGATGCGTATTTTTTTTTAAAATTGACAAAATAAATCAAAAATAAATCAAAAATAAAAATAAGTGGAAAAGGCGAGAGTGCGCGAGCACACAGGAGCAAAGACAAGCAGCGCAGCTTGATGCGTAGTAAAAAAAAATAATAAATAGACAACTGGTCGACCTCATTAGAAATAAAAACCCAAAAGATTAGATAGACAAACAAACAAACCACATAAATGTGGAGAGAAGGGCAGTGCACGCAGGAGCAAAGGTAAACAGCAGACAGACCTGAATCCTTATCTTTACAAGGTCGACCTCAGAACTTTGTTCAGTTTGTCTCGGTGACGGATAATGGAAGGAAGGGCAGGCAACTGGTCGACTTCATTTAAATAAACAAATAATAAATAAGATAAACTCTCAGGAATAGATAAATAATAACAAAAAAATTGTAAAGTGGGAGAAAGCGAGAGCGCGCGAAAGCACTCAAGCAAACACAAACAGCACAGCACGATGCGTATTTTTTTTTAAATTGAGAAAATAAATCAAAAATAAATCAAAAATAAATATAAGTGGAAAAGGCGAGAGTGCGGGAGCACACAGGAGCAAAGACAAGCATCGCAGCTTGATGCGTAGTAAAAAAAATAATAAATAGACAACTGGTCGACCTAATTAGAAATAAAAACCCAAAAGATTAGATAGACAAACAAACAAACACATAAATATGGAGAGAAGGGCAGTGCGCGAAGGAGCATAGGTAAACTGCTGACAGACCTGAATTCTTATCTTTACAAGGTCAACCTCAGAACTTTGTTCAGTTTGTCTTGGTGACGGATTATGGAAGGAAGGGCAGGCACCTGGTCTACTTCATTTAAATAAAACAAATAAAATATAAGATAAACTCTCAGGAATAGATAAATAATAACAAAAAAAATTGTAAAGTGGAGAAAGCGAGAGCGCGCGAATGCACTCAAGCAAACACAAACAGCACAGCACGATGCGTATTTTTTTTTAAATTGACAAAATAAATCAAAAATAAATCAAAAATAAAAATAAGTGGAAAAGGCGAGAGTGCGCGAGCACACAGGAGCAAAGACAAGCAGCGCAAGCTTGATGCGTAGTAAAAAAAATAATAAATAGACAACTGGTCGACCTCATTAGAAATAAAAACCCAAAAGATTTGATAGACAAACAAACAAACACATTAATGTGGAGAGAAGGGCAGTGCGCGCAGTAGCAAAGGTAAACAGCAGACAGACCTGAATCCTTATCTTTACAAGGTCGACCTCAGAACTTTGTTCAGTTTGTCTCAGTGACGGATAATTGAAGGAAGGGCAGGCAACTGGTCGACTTCATTTAAATAAACAAATAAAATATAAGATAAACTCTCAGGAATAGATAAATAATAACAAAAAAATTGTAAAGTGGAGAAAGCGAGAGCGCGCAAATGCACTCAAGCAAACACAAACAGCACAGCACTATGCGTATTTTTTTTAAAATTGACAAAATAAATCAAAAATAAATCAAAAATAAAAAATAAGTGGAAAAGACGAGAGTTCGCGAGCACACAGGAGCAAAGACAACCAGCGCAGCTTGATGCGTAGTAGAAAAAATAATAAATAGACAACTGGTCGACCTCATTAGAAATAAAAACCCAAAAGATTAGATAGACAAACAAACAAACACATAAATGTGGAGAGAAGGGCAGTGCGCGCAGGAACAAAGGTAAACAGCAGACAGACCTGAATCCTTATCTTTACAAGGTCGACCTCAGAACTTTGTTCAGTTTGTCTCGGTGACGGATATTGGAAGGAAGGGCAGGCAACTGGTCGACTTCATTTAAATAAACAAATAAAAAATAAGATAAACTCTCAGGAATAGATAAATAATAACAAAAAAATTGTAAAGTGGAGAAAGCGAGAGCGCGCGAATGCACTCAAGCAAACACAAACACCACAGCACGATGCGTATTTTTTTTTTAAATTGACAAAATAAATCAAAAATAAATCAAAAATAAAAATAAGTGGAAAAGGCGAGAGTGCGCGAGCACACAGGAGCAAAGACAAGCATCGCAGCTTGATGCGTAGTAAAAAAAATAATAAATAGACAACTGGTCGACCTCATTAGAAATAAAAACCCAAAAGATTAGATAGACAAACAAAACAAACACATAAATGTGGAGAGAAGGGCAGTGCGCGCAGGAGCAAAGGTAAACAGCAGAGAGACCTGAATCCTTATCTTTACAAGGTCGACCTCAGAACTTTGTTCAGTTTATCTCGGTGACGGATAATGGAAGTAAGGGCAGGCAACTGGTCGACTTCATTTAAATAAACAAATAAAAAATAAGATAAACTCACAGGAATAGATAAATCATAACAAAAAAATTGTAAAGTGGAGAAAGCGAGAGCCCGCGAATGCACTCAAGCAAACACAAACAGCACAGCACGATGCGTATTTTTTTTTTAAATTGACAAAATAAATCAAAAATAAATCAAAAATAAAAATAAGTGGAAAAGACGAGAGTGGGCGAGCACACAGGAGCAAAGACAATCAGCGCAGCTTGGTGCGTAGTAAAAAAAATAATAAATAGACAACTGGTCGACCTCATTAGAAATAAAAACCAAAAGATTAGGTATACAAACAAACAAATACATAAATGTGGAGAGAAGGGGCAGTGCGCGCAGGAGCAAAGGTAAACAGCAGACAGACCTGAATCCTTATCTTTACAAGGTCGACCTCAGAACATTGTTCAGTTTGTCTCGGTGACGGATAATGGAAGGAAGGGCAGGCAACTGGTCGACTTCATTTAAATAAACAAATAAAAATAAGATAAACTCTCAGGAATAGATAAATGATAACAAAAAAATTGTAAATTGGAGAAAGCGAGAGCGCGCGAATACACTCAAGCAAACACAAACAGCACAGCACGATGCGTTTTTTTTTTTTAAATTGAAAAAATAAATCAAAAATAAATCAAAAATAAAAATAAGTGGAAAAGGCGAGAGTGCGCGAGCACACAGGAGCAAAGACAAGCAGCGCAGCTTGATGCATAGTAAAAAAAATAATAAATAGACAACTGGTCGACCTCATTAGAAATAAAAACCCAAAAGATTAGATAGACAAACAAACAAACACATAAATATGGAGAGAAGGGCAGTGCGCGCAGGAGCAAAGGTAAACAGCAGACAGACCTGAATCCTTATCTTTACAAGGTCGACCTCAGAACTTTGTTCAGTTTGTCTCGGTGACGGATAATGGAAGGAAGGGCAGGCAAATGGTCGACTTCATTTAAATAAACAAATAATAAATAAGATAAACTCTCAGGAATAGATAAATAATAACAAAAAAATTGTAAAGGGGAGAAAGCGATTGCGCGCGAATGCACTCGAGCAAACACAAACAGCACAGCACGATGCGTATTTTTTTTTAAAATTGACAAAATAAATCAAAAATAAATCAAAAATAAAAATAAGTGGAAAAGGCGAGAGTGCGCGAGCACACAGGAGCAAAGACAAGCAGCGCAGCTTGATGCGTAGTAAAAAAAAATAATAAATAGACAACTGGTCGACCTCATTAGAAATAAAAACCCAAAAGATTAGATAGACAAACAAACAAACCACATAAATGTGGAGAGAAGGGCAGTGCACGCAGGAGCAAAGGTAAACAGCAGACAGACCTGAATCCTTATCTTTACAAGGTCGACCTCAGAACTTTGTTCAGTTTGTCTCGGTGACGGATAATGGAAGGAAGGGCAGGCAACTGGTCGACTTCATTTAAATAAACAAATAATAAATAAGATAAACTCTCAGGAATAGATAAATAATAACAAAAAAATTGTAAAGTGGGAGAAAGCGAGAGCGCGCGAAAGCACTCAAGCAAACACAAACAGCACAGCACGATGCGTATTTTTTTTTAAATTGAGAAAATAAATCAAAAATAAATCAAAAATAAATATAAGTGGAAAAGGCGAGAGTGCGGGAGCACACAGGAGCAAAGACAAGCATCGCAGCTTGATGCGTAGTAAAAAAAATAATAAATAGACAACTGGTCGACCTAATTAGAAATAAAAACCCAAAAGATTAGATAGACAAACAAACAAACACATAAATATGGAGAGAAGGGCAGTGCGCGAAGGAGCATAGGTAAACTGCTGACAGACCTGAATTCTTATCTTTACAAGGTCAACCTCAGAACTTTGTTCAGTTTGTCTTGGTGACGGATTATGGAAGGAAGGGCAGGCACCTGGTCTACTTCATTTAAATAAAACAAATAAAATATAAGATAAACTCTCAGGAATAGATAAATAATAACAAAAAAAATTGTAAAGTGGAGAAAGCGAGAGCGCGCGAATGCACTCAAGCAAACACAAACAGCACAGCACGATGCGTATTTTTTTTTAAATTGACAAAATAAATCAAAAATAAATCAAAAATAAAAATAAGTGGAAAAGGCGAGAGTGCGCGAGCACACAGGAGCAAAGACAAGCAGCGCAAGCTTGATGCGTAGTAAAAAAAATAATAAATAGACAACTGGTCGACCTCATTAGAAATAAAAACCCAAAAGATTTGATAGACAAACAAACAAACACATTAATGTGGAGAGAAGGGCAGTGCGCGCAGTAGCAAAGGTAAACAGCAGACAGACCTGAATCCTTATCTTTACAAGGTCGACCTCAGAACTTTGTTCAGTTTTGTCTCAGTGACGGATAATTGAAGGAAGGGCAGGCAACTGGTCGACTTCATTTAAATAAACAAATAAAATATAAGATAAACTCTCAGGAATAGATAAATAATAACAAAAAAATTGTAAAGTGAGAAAGCGAGAGCGCGCAAATGCACTCAAGCAAACACAAACAGCACAGCACTATGCGTATTTTTTTTAAAATTGACAAAATAAATCAAAAATAAATCAAAAATAAAAATAAGTCGAAAAGGCGAGAGTGCGCGAGCACACAGGAGCAAAGACAAGCAGCGCAGCTTGATGCGTAGTAAAAAAAATAATAAATAGACAACTGGTCGACCCACATTAGAAATAAAAACCCAAAAGATTAGATAGACAAACAAACAAACACATAAATGTGGAGAGAAGGGCAGTGGGCGCAGGAGCAAAGGTAAACAGCAGACAGACCTGAATCCTTATCTTTACAAGGTGAACCTCAGAACTTTGTTCAGTTTGTCTCGGTGACGGATAATGGAAGGAAGGGCAGGCAACTGGTCGACTTCATTTAAATAAACAAATAAAAAATAAGATAAACTCTCAGGAATAGATAAATAATAAAAAAATTGTAAAGTGGAGAAAGCGAGAGCGCGCGAATGCACTCAAGCAAAGACAAACAGCACAGCACGATGCGTATTTTTTTTAAATTGACAAAATAAATAAAAAATAAATCAAAAATAAAAATAAGTGGAAAAGGCGAGAGTGGGGGAGCACACAGGAGCAAAGACAAGCAGCGCAGCTTGATGCGTAGTAAAAAAAAATAATACATAGACAACTGGTCGACCTCATTAGAAATAAAAACCCAAAAGATTAGATAGACAAACAAAAAAACACATAAATGTGGAGAGAAGGGCAGTGCGCGCAGGAGCAAAGGTAAACAGCAGATAGACCTTAATCCTTATCTTTACAAGGTCAACCTCAGAACTTTGTTCAGTTTGTCTCGGTGACGGATAATGGAAGGAAGGGCAGGCAACTGGTCGACTTCATTTAAATAAACAAATAAAAAATAAGATAAACTCTCAGGAATAGATAAATAATAACAAAAAAATTGTAAAGTGGAGAAAGCGAGAGCGCGCGAATGCACTCAAGCAAACACAAACAGCACAGCACGATGCGTATTTTTTTTAAATTGACAAAATAAATCAAAAATAAATCAAAAATAAAAATAAGTGGAAAAGACGAGAGTTCGCGAGCACACAGGAGCAAAGACAACCAGCGCAGCTTGATGCGTAGTAGAAAAAATAGTAAATAGACAACTGGTCGACCTCATTAGAAATAAAAACCCAAAAGATTAGATAGACAAACAAACAAACACATAAATGTGGAGAGAAGGGCAGTGCGCGCAGGAACATAGGTAAACAGCAGACAGACCTGAATCCTTATCTTTACAAGGTCGACCTCAGAACTTTGTTCAGTGTGTCTCGGTGACGGATAATGGAAGGAAGGGCAGGCAACTGGTCGACTTCATTTAAATAAACAAATAAAAAATAAGATAAACTCTCAGGAATAGATAAATAATAACAAAAAAAATTGTAAAGTGGAGAAAGTGAGAGCGCGCGAATGCACTCAAGCAAACACAAACAGCACAGCACGATGCGTATTTTTTTTAAATTGACAAATAAATCAAAAATAAATCAAAAATAAAAAAAGTGGAAAAGGCGAGAGTGCGCGAGCACAAAGGAGCAAAGACAAGCAGCGCAGCTTGATGCGTAGTAAAAAAAATAATAAATAGACAACTGGACGACCTCATTAGAAATAAAAACCCAAAAGATTAGATAGACAAACAAACAAACACATAAATGTGGAGAGAAGGGCAGTGCGCGCAGGAGCAAAGGTAAACAGCAGACAGACCTGAATCCTTATCTTTACAAGGTCGACCTCAGAACTTTGTTCAGTTTGTCTCGGTGACGGATAATGGAAGGAAGGGCAGGCAACTGGTCGACTTCATTTAAATAAACAAATAAAAAATAAGATAAACTCACAGGAATAGATAAATCATAACAAAAAAATTGTAAAGTGGAGAAAGCGAGAGCGCGCGAATGCACTCAAGCAAACACAAACAGCACAGCACGATGCGTATTTTTTTTTAAATTGACAAAATAAATCAAAAATAAATCAAAAATAAAAATAAGTGGAAAAGGCGAGAGTGGGCGAGCACACAGGAGCAAAGACAATCAGCGCAGCTTGGTGCGTAGTAAAAAAAATAATAAATAGACAACTGGTCGACCTCATTAGAAATAAAAACCAAAAGATTAGGTATACAAACAAACAAATACATAAATGTGGAGAGAAGGGCAGTGCGCGCAGGAGCAAAGGTAAACAGCAGACAGACCTGAATCCTTATCTTTACAAGGTCAACCTCAGAACTTTGTTCAGTTTGTCTTGGTGACGGATAATGGAAGGAAGGGCAGGCAACTGGTCGACTTCATTTAAATAAACAAATAAAATATAAGATAAACTCTCAGGAATAGATAAATAATAACAAAAAAATTGTAAAGTGGAGAAAGCGAGAGCGCGCGAATGCACTCAGCAAACACAAACAGCACAGCACGATGCGTATTTTTTTTTAAATTGACAAAATAAATCAAAAATAAATCAAAAATAATAATAAGTGGAAAAGGCGAGAGTGCGCGAGCACACAGGAGCAAAGACAAGCAGCGCAGCTTGATGCGTAGTAAAAAAAATAATAAATAGACAACTGGTCGACCTCATTAGAAATAAAAACCCAAAAGATTTGATAGACAAACAAACAAACACATTAATGTGGAGAGAAGGGCAGTGCGCGCAGTAGCAAAGGTAAACAGCAGACAGACCTGAATCCTTATCTTTACAAGGTCGACCTCAGAACTTTGTTCAGTTTGTCTCGGTGACGGATAATTGAAGGAAGGGCAAGCAACTGGTCGACTTCATTTAAATAAACAAATAAAATATAAGATAAACTCTCAGGAATAGATAAATAACAACAAAAAAAATTGTAAAGTGGAGAAAGCGAGAGCGCGCTAATGCACTCAAGCAAACACAAACAGCACAGCACGATGCGTATTTTTTTTAAAATTGACAAAATAAATCAAAAATAAAATAAGTGGAAAAGGCGAGAGTGTGCGAGCACACAGGAGCAAAGACAAGCAGCGCAGCTTGATGCGTAGTATAAAAAAATAATAAATAGACAACTGGTCGACCTCATTAGAAATAAAAACCCAAAAGATTAGATAGACAAACAAACAAACACATAAATGTGGAGAGAAGGGCAGTGCGGGCAGGAGCAAAGGTAAAGAGCGGACAGACCTGAATCCTTATCTTTACAAGGTCGACCTCAGAACTTTGTTCAGTTTGTCTCGGTGACAGATAATGGAAGGAAGGGCAGGCAACTGGTCGACTTCATTTATATAAACAAATAAAAAATAAGATAAACTCTCAGGAATAGATAAATAATAACAAAAAAATTGTAAAGTGGAGAAAGCGAGAGCGCGCGAATGCACTCAAGCAAACACAAACAGCACAGCACGATGCGTATTTTTTTTGAAATTGACAAAATAAATCAAAAATAAATCAAAAATAAAATAAGTGGAAAAGGCGAGAGTGTGCGAGCACACAGAAGCAAAGACAAGCAGCGCAGCTTGATGCGTAGTAAATAAAATAATAAATAGACAACTGGTCGACCTCATTAGAAATAAAAACCCAAAAGATTAGATAGACAAACAAACAAACACATAAATGTGGAGAGAAGGGCAGTGCGAGCAGGAGCAAAGGTAAACAGCAGACAGACCTGAATCCTTATCTTTACAAGGTCGACCTCAGAACTTTGTTCAGTTTGTCTCGGTGACGGATAATGGATGGAAGGGCAGGCAACTGGTCGACTTCATTTGAATAAACAAATAAAAAATAAGATAAACTCGCAGGAATAGATAAATAATAACAAAAAAATTGTAAAGTGGAGAAAGCGAGAGCGCGCGAATGCACTCAAGCAAACACAAACAGCACAGCACGATGCGTATTTTTATTTAAATTGAAAAATAAATCAAAAATAAAAATAAGTGGAAAAGGCGAGAGTGCGCGAGCACACAGG
>NW_025957543.1:0-49613 GCF_023159225.1 Perognathus longimembris pacificus
CGAGAGCGCGCAAATGCACTCAAGCAAACACAAACAGCACAGCACAACGCGTATTTTTTTTAAATTGACAAATCAAAAATAAATCAAAAATAAAAATAAGTGGAAAAGGCGAGAGTGCGCGAGCACACAGGAGCAAAGACAAGCAGCGCAGCTTGATGCGTAGTAAAAAAAATAATAAATAGACAACTGGTCGACCTCATTAGAAATAAAATCCCTAAAGATTAGATAGACAAACAACAAACACATAAATATGGAGAGAAGGGCAGTGCGCGCAGGAGCAAAGGTAAACAGCAGACAGACCTGAATCCTTATCTTTACAAGGTCGACCTCAGAACTTTGTTCAGTTTGTCTCGGTGACGGATAATGGAAGGAAGGGCAGGCAACTGGTCGACTTCATTTAAATAAACAAATGAAATATAAGATAAACTCTCAGGAATAGATAAATAATAACAAAAAAATTGTAAATTGGAGAAAGTGAGAGCGCGCGAATGCACTCAAGCAAACACAAACAGCACAGCACGATGCATATTCTTTTTAAATTGACAAAATAAATCAAAAATAAAAATAAGTGGAAAAGGCGAGAGTGCGCGAGCACAAAGGAGCAAAGACAAGCAGCGCAGTTTGATGCGTATTAAAAAAATAATAAATAGACAACTGGTCGACCTCATTAGAAATAAAAACCCAAAAGATTAGATAGACAAACAAACAAACACATAAATGTGGAGAGAAGGGCAGTGCGCGCAGGAGCAAAGGTAAACAGCAGACAGAACTGAATCCTTATCTTTACAAGGTCGACCTCAGAACTTTGTTCAGTTTTTCTCGGTGACGGATAATGGAAGGAAGGGCAGGCAACTGGTCGACTTCATTTAAATAAACAAATAAAAAAAAGATAAACTCTCAGGAATAGATAAATAATAACAAAAAAATTGTAAAGTGGAGAAAGCGAGAGCGCGCGAATGCACTCAAGCAAACACAAACAGCACAGCACGATGCGTATTTTTTTTTAAATTGACAAAATAAATCAAAAATAAAAATAAGTGGAAAAGGCGAGAGTGCGCGAGCACACAGGAGCAAAGACAAGCAGCGCAGCTTGATGCGTAGTAAAATAAATAATAAATAGACAATTGGTCGACCTCATTAGAAATAAAAACGCAAAAGATTAGATAGACAAACAAACAAACACATAAATGTGGAGAGCAGGGCAGTGCGCGCAGGAGCAAAGGAAAACAGCAGACAGACCTGAATCCTTATCTTTACAATGTCGACCTCAGATCTTTGTTCAGTTTGTCTCGGTGACGGATAATGGAAGGAAGGGCAGGCAACTGGTCGACTTCATTTAAATAAACAAATAAAAAATAAGATAAACTCTCAGGTATAGATAAATAATAACAAAAAAATTGTAAAATGGAGAAAGTGAGAGCGCTCGAATGCACTCAAGCAAACACAAACAGCACAGCACGATGCGTATTTTTTTTTATAATTGACAAAATAAATCAAAAATAAACCAAAAATAAAAATAAGTGGAAAGGCGAGAGTGCGCGAGCACACAGGAGCAAAGACAAGCAGCGCAGCTTGATGCGTAGTAAAAAAAATAATAAATAGACAACTGGTCGACCTCATTAGAAATAAAAACCCAAAAGATTAGGTAGACAAACAAACAAACACATAAATGTGGAGAGCAGGGCAGTGTGCGCAGGAGCAAAGGTAAACAGCAGACAGACCTGAATCCTTATCTTTACAAGGTCGACCTCAGAACTTTGTTCAGTTTGTCTCGGTGACGGATAATGGAAGGAAGGGCCGGCAACTGGTCGACTTCATTTAAATAAACAAATAAAAAATAAGATAAACTCTCAGGAATAGATAAATAATAACAAAACAATTGTAAAGTGGAGAAAGTGAGAGCGCGCGAATGCACTCAAGCAAACACAAACAGCACAGCACGATGCGTATTTTTTTTTAAAATTGACAAAATAAATCAAAAATAAATCAAAAATAAAAATAAGTGGAAAAGGCGAGAGTGCGCGAGCACACAGGAGCAAAGACAAGCAGCGCAGCTTGATGCGTAGTAAAAAAAATAATAAATAGACAACTGGTCGACCTCATTAGAAATAAAAACCCAAAAGATTAGAAAGACAAACAAACAAACACATAATGTGGAGAGAAGGGCAGTGCGCGCAGGAGCAAAGGTAAACAGCAGACAGACCTGAATCCTTATCTTTACAAGGTCGACCTCAGAACTTTGTTCAATTTGTCCCGGTGACAGATAATGGAAGGAAGGGCAGGCAACTGGTCGACTTCATTTAAATAAACAAATAAAAAATAAGATAAACTCTCAGGAATAGATAAATAATAACAAAAAAATTGTAAAGTGCAGAAAGCGAGAGCGGGCGAATGCACTCAAGCAAACACAAACAGCACAGCACGATGCGTATTTTTTTTTAAATTGACAAAATAAATCAAAAATAAATCAAAAATAAAATAAGTGGAAAAGGCGAGAGTGCGCGAGCACACAGGAGCAAAGACAAGCAGCGCAGCTTGATGAGTAGTAAAAAAAATAATAAATAGACAACTGCTCGACCTCATTAGAAATAAAAACCCAAAAGATTAGATAGACAAACAAACAAACACATAAATGTGGAGAGAAGGGCAGTGCGCGCAGGAGCAAAGGTAAACAGCAGACAGACCTGAATACTTATCTTTACAAGGTCGACCTCAGAACTTTGTTCAGTTTGTCTCGGTGACGGATAATGGGTGGAAGGGCAGGAAACTGGTCGACTTCATTTAAATAAACAAATAAAAAATAAGATAAACTCTCAGGAATAGATAAATAATAACAAAAAAAATTGTAAAGTGGAGAAAGCGAGGAGCGCGCGAATGCACTCAAGCAAACACAAACAGCACAGCACGATGCGTATTTTTTTTTTAAATTGACAAAATAAATCAAAAATAAATCAAAAAATAAAAATAAGTGGAAAAGGCGAGAGTGCGCGAGCACACAGTAGGAAAGACAAGCAGCGCAGCTTGATGCGTAGTAAAAAAAATAATAAATAGACAACTGGTCGACCTCATTAGAAATAAAAACCCAAAAGATTAGATAGACAAAGAAACAAACACATAAATGTGGAGAGAAGGGCAGTGCGCGCAGGAGCAAAGGTAAACAGCAGACAGACCTGAATCCTTATCTTTGCAAGTTCGCCCTCAGAACTTTGTTCAGTTTGTCTCGGTGACGGATAATGGAAGGGAAGGGCAGGCAACTGGTCAACTTCATTTAAATAAGCAAATAAAAAATAAGATAAACTCTCAGGAATAGATAAATAATAACAAAAAAATTGTAAAGTGGAGAAAGCGAGAGCGCGCAAATGCACTCAAGCAAACACAAACAGCACAGCACGACGCGTATTTTTTTTAAATTGACAAAATAAATCAAAAATAAATCAAAAATAAAAATAAGTGGAAAAGGCGAGAGTGCGCGAGCACACAGGAGCAAAGACAAGCAGCGCAGCTTGATGCGTAGTAAAAAAAAATAATAAATAGACAACTGGTCGACCTCATTAGAAATAAAATCCCTAAAGATTAGATAGACAAACAAACAAACACATAAATATGGAGAGAAGGGCAGTGCGCGCAGGAGCAAAGGTAAACAGCAGACAGACCTGAATCCTTATCTTTACAAGGTCGACCTCAGAACTTTGTTCAGTTTGTCTCGGTGACGGATAATGGAAGGAAGGGCAGGCAACTGGTCAACTTCATTTAAATAAGCAAATAAAAAATAAGATATACTCTCAGGAATAGATAAATAATAACAAAAACTTGTAAAGTGGAGAAAGCGAGAGCGCGCGAATGCCCACAAGCAAACACAAACAGCACAGCTCGATGCATATTTTTTTTAATTGACAAAATAAATCAAAAATAAAAATAAGTGGAAAAGGCGAGAGTGCGCGAGCACACAGGAGCAAAGACAAGCAGCGCAGCTTGATGCGTAGTAAAAAAAATAATAAATAGACAACTGGTCGACCTCATTAGAAATAAAATCCCAAAAGATTAGATAGACAAACAAACAAACACATAAATGTGGAGAGAAGGTCAGTGCGCGCAGGAGCAAAGGTAAACAGCAGACAGACCTGAATCCTTATCTTTACAAGGTCGACCTCAGAACTTTGTACAGTTTGTCTCGGTGACGGATAATGGAAGGAAGGGCAGGCAACTGGTCGACTTCATTTAAATAAACAAATAAAAAATAAGATAAACTCTCAGGAATAGATAAATAATAACAAAACAATTGTAAAGTGGAGAAAGCGAGAGCGCGCGAATGCACTCAAGCAAACACAAACAGCACAGCACGATGCGTATTTTTTTTAAAATTGACAAAATAAATCAAAAATAAAAATAAGTGGAAAAGGCGAGAGTGCGCGAGCACACAGGAGCAAAGACAAGCAGCGCAGCTTGATGCGTAGTAAAATAAATAATAAATAGACAATTGGTCGACCTCATTAGAAATAAAAACGCAAAAGATTAGATAGACAAACAAACAAACACATAAATGTGGAGAGCAGGGCAGTGCGCGCAGGAGCAAAGGTAAACAGCAGACAGACCTGAATCCTTATCTTTACAATGTCGACCTCAGAACTTTGTTCAGTTTGTCTCGGTGACGGATAATGGAAGGAAGGGCAGGCAACTGGTCGACTTCATTTAAATAAACAAATAAAAAATAAGATAAACTCTCAGGTATAGATAAATGATAACCAAATAATTGTAAAATGGAGAAAGCGAGAGCGCTCGAATGCACTCAAGCAAACACAAACAGCACAGCACGATGCGTATTTTTTTTAAAATTGACAAAATAAATCAAAAATAAACCAAAAATAAAAATAAGTGGAAAAGGCGAGAGGTGCGCGAGCACACAGGAGCAAAGACAAGCAGCGCAGCTTGATGCGTAGTAAAAAAAATAATAAATAGACAACTGGTCGACCTCATTAGAAATAAAAACCCAAAAGATTAGGTAGACAAACAAACAAACACATAAATGTGGAGAGCAGGGCAGTGCGCGCAGGAGCAAAGGTAAACAGCAGACAGACCTGAATCCTTATCTTTACAAGGTCGACCTCAGAACTTTGTTCAATTTGTCCCGGTGACGGATAATGGAAGGAAGGGCAGGCAACTGGTCGACTTCATTTAAATAAACAAATAAAAAATAAGATAAACTCTCAGGAATAGATAAATAATAACAAAAAAATTGTAAAGTGCAGAAAGCGAGAGCGGGCGAATGCACTCAAGCAAACACAAACAGCACAGCACGATGCGTATTTTTTTTTAAATTGACAAAATAAATCAAAAATAAATCAAAAATAAAAATAAGTGGAAAAGGCGAGAGTGCGCGAGCACACAGGAGCAAAGACAAGCAGCGCAGCTTGATGAGTAGTAAAAAAAATAATAAATAGACAACTGCTCGACCTCATTAGAAATAAAAACCCAAAAGATTAGATAGACAAACAAACAAACACATAAATGTGGAGAGAAGGGCAGTGCGCGCAGGAGCAAAGGTAAACAGCAGACAGACCTGAATACTTATCTTTACAAGGTCGACCTCAGAACTTTGTTCAGTTTGTCTCGGTGACGGATAATGGAAGGAAGGGCAGGAAACTGGTCGACTTCATTTAAATAAACAAATAAAAAATAAGATAAACTCTCAGGAATAGATAAATAATAACAAAAAAAAATTGTAAAGTGGAGAAAGCGAGAGCGCGCGAATGCACTCAAGCAAACACAAACAGCACAGCACGATGCGTATTTTTTTTAAAATTGACAAAATAAATCAAAAATAAATCAAAAATAAAAATAAGTGGAAAAGGCGAGAGTGCGCGAGCACACAGTAGCAAAGACAAGCAGCGCAGCTTGATGCGTAGTAAAAAAAAATAATAAATAGACAACTGGTCGACCTCATTAGAAATAAAAACCCAAAAGATTAGATAGACAAAGAAACAAACACATAAATGTGGAGAGAAGGGCAGTGCGCGCAGGAGCAAAGGTAAACAGCAGACAGACCTGAATCCTTATCTTTACAAGTTCGCCCTCAGAACTTTGTTCAGTTTGTCTCGGTGACGGATAATGGAAGGTAGGGCAGGCAACTGGTCAACTTCATTTAAATAAGCAAATAAAAAATAAGATAAACTCTCAGGAATAGATAAATAATAACAAAAAAATTGTAAAGTGGAGAAAGCGAGAGCGCGCAAATGCACTCAAGCAAACCCAAACAGCACAGCACGACGCGTATTTTTTTTTAAATTGACAAAATAAATCAAAAATAAATCAAAAATAAAAATAAGTGGAAAAGGCGAGAGTGCGCGAGGACACAGGAGCAAAGACAAGCAGCGCAGCTTGATGCGTAGTAAAAAAAATAATAAATAGACAACTGGTCGACCTCATTAGAAATAAAATCCCTAAATATTAGATAGACAAACAAACAAACACATAAATATGGAGAGAAGGGCAGTGCGCGCAGGAGCAAAGGTAAACAGCAGACAGACCTGAATCCTTATCTTTACAAGGTCGACCTCAAAACTTTGTTCAGTTTGTCTCGGTGACGGATAATGGAAGGAAGGGCAGGCAACTGGTCAACTTCATTTAAATAAGCAAATACAAAATAAGATATACTCTCAGGAATAGATAAATAATAACAAAAACTTGTAAAGTGGAGAAAGCGAGAGCGCGCGAATGCCCTCAAGCAAACACAAACAGCACAGCACGATGCGTATTTTTTTAAATTGACAAAATAAATCAAAAATAAATCAAAAATAAAAATAAGTGGAAAAGGCGAGAGTGCGCGAGCACACAGGAGCAAAGACAAGCAGCGCAGCTTGATGCGTAGTAAAAAAAATAATAAATAGACAACTGGTCGACCTCATTAGAAATAAAATCCCAAAAGATTAGATAGACAAACAAACAAACACATAAATGTGGAGAGAAGGGCAGTGCGCGCAGGAGCAAAGGTAAACAGCAGACAGACCTGATCCTTATCTTTACAAGGTCGACCTCAGAACTTTGTACAGTTTGTCTCAGTGACGGATAATGGAAGGAAAGGCAGGCATCTGGTCGCCTTCATTTAAATAAACAAATAAAATATAAGATAAACTCTCAGGAATAGATAAATAATAACAAAACAATTGTAAAATGGAGAAAGCGAGAGCGCGCGAATGCACTCAAGCAAACACAAACAGCACAGCACGATGCGTATTTTTTTTTAAAATTGACAAAATAAATCAAAAATAAAAATAAGTGGAAAAGGCGAGAGTGCGCGAGCACACAGGAGCAAAGACAAGCAGCGCAGCTTGATGCGTAGTAAAAAAAATAATAAATAGACAACTGGTCGACCTCATTAGAAATAAAAACCCAAAAGATTAGGTAGACAAACAAACAAACACATAAATGTGGAGAGCAGGGCAGTGCGCGCAGGAGCAAAGGTAAACAGCAGACAGACCTGAATCCTTATCTTTACAAGGTCGACCTCAGAACTTTGTTCAGTTTGTCTCGGTGACGGATAATGGAAGGAAGGGCAGGCAACTGGTCGACTTCATTTAAATAAACAAATAAAAAATAAGATAAACTCTCAGGAATAGATAAATAATAACAAAACAATTGTAAAGTGGAGAAAGCGAGAGCGCGCGAATGCACTCAAGCAAACACAAACAGCACAGCACGATGCGTATTTTTTTTTAAAATTGACAAAATAAATCAAAAATAAATCAAAAATAAAAATAAGTGGAAAAGGCGAGAGTGCGCGAGCACACAGGAGCAAAGACAAGCAGCGCAGCTTGATGCGTAGTAAAAAAAATAATAAATAGACAACTGGTCGACCTCATTAGAAATAAAACCCAAAAGATTAGAAAGACAAACAAACAAACACATAAATGTGGAGAGAAGGGCAGTGCGCGCAGGAGCAAAGGTAAACAGCAGACAGACCTGAATCCTTATCTTTACAAGGTCGACCTCAGAACTTTGTACAGTTTGTCTCGGTGACGGATAATGGAAGGAAGGGCAGGCAACTGGTCGACTTCATTTAAATAAACAAATAAAAAATAAGATAAACTCTCAGGAATAGATAAATAATAACAAAACAATTGTAAAGTGGAGAAAGCGAGAGCGCGCGAATGCACTCAAGCAAACACAAACAGCACAGCACGATGCGTATTTTTTTAAAATTGACAAAATAAATCAAAAATAAAAATAAGTGGAAAAGGCGAGATGTGCGCGAGCACACAGGAGCAAAGACAAGCAGCGCAGCTTGATCCGTAGTAAAATAAATAATAAATAGACAATTGGTCGACCTCATTAGAAATAAAAACGCAAAAGATTAGATAGACAAACAAACAAACACATAAATGTGGAGAGCAGGGCAGTGCGCGCAGGAGCAAAGGTAAACAGCAGACAGACCTGAATCCTTATCTGTACAATGTCGACCTCAGAACTTTGTTCAGTTTGTCCTCGGTGACGGATAATGGAAGGAAGGGCAGGCAACTGGTCGACTTCATTTAAATAAACAAATAAAAAATAAGATAAACTCTCAGGTATAGATAAATAATAACAAAAAAATTGTAAAATGGAGAAAGCGAGAGCGCTCGAATGCACTCAAGCAAACACAAACAGCACAGCACGATGCGTATTTTTTTTCAAAATTGACAAAATAAATCAAAAATAAACCAAAAATAAAAATAAGTGGAAAAGGCGAGAGTGCGCGAGCACACAGGAGCAAAGACAAGCAGCGCAGCTTGATGCGTAGTAAAAAAAATAATAAATAGACAACTGGTCGACCTCATTAGAAATAAAAACCCAAAAGATTAGGTAGACAAACAAACAAACACATAAATGTGGAGAGCAGGGCAGTGCGCGCAGGAGCAAAGGTAAACAGCAGACAGACCTGAATCCTTATCTTTACAAGGTCGACCTCAGAACTTTGTTCAGTTTGTCTCGGTGACGGATAATGGAAGGAAGGGCAGGCAACTGGTCGACTTCATTTAAATAAACAAATAAAAAATAAGATAAACTCTCAGGAATAGATAAATAATAACAAAAAAATTGTAAAGTGGAGAAAGCGAGAGCGCGCGAATGCACTCAAGCAAACACAAACAGCACAGCACGATGCGTATTTTTTTTTAAAATTGACAAAATAAATCAAAAATAAATCAAAAATAAAAATAAGTGGAAAAGGCGAGAGTGCGCGAGCACACAGGAGCAAAGACAAGCAGCGCAGCTTGATGCGTAGTAAAAAAAATAATAAATAGACAACTGGTCGACCTCATTAGAAATAAAAACCCAAAAGATTAGAAAGACAAACAAACAAACACATAAATGTGGAGAGAAGGGCAGTGCGCGCAGGAGCAAAGGTAAACAGCAGACAGACCTGAATCCTTATCTTTACAATGTCGACCTCAGAACTTTGTTCAGTTTGTCTCGGTGACGGATAATGGAAGGAAGGGCAGGCAACTGGTCGACTTCATTTAAATAAACAAATAAAAAATAAGATAAACTCTCAGGTATAGATAAATAATAACAAAAAAATTGTAAAATGGAGAAAGCGAGAGCGCTCGAATGCACTCAAGCAAACACAAACAGCACAGCACGATGCGTATTTTTTTTTAAAATTGACAAAATAAATCAAAAATAAACCAAAAATAAAAATAAGTGGAAAAGGCGAGAGTGCGCGAGCACACAGGAGCAAAGACAAGCAGCGCAGCTTGATGCGTAGTAAAAAAAATAATAAATAGACAACTGGTCGACCTCATTAGAAATAAAAACCCAAAAGATTAGGTAGACAAACAAACAAACACATAAATGTGGAGAGCAGGGCAGTGCGCGCAGGAGCAAAGGTAAACAGCAGACAGACCTGAATCCTTATCTTTACAAGGTCGACCTCAGAACTTTGTTCAATTTGTCCCGGTGACGGATAATGGAAGGAAGGGCAGGCAACTGGTCGACTTCATTTAAATAAACAAATAAAAAATAAGATAAACTCTCAGGAATAGATAAATAATAACAAAAAAATTGTAAAGTGCAGAAAGCGAGAGCGGGCGAATGCACTCAAGCAAACACAAACAGCACAGCACGATGCGTATTTTTTTTAAATTGACAAAATAAATCAAAAATAAATCAAAAATAAAAATAAGTGGAAAAGGCGAGAGGTGCGCGAGCACACAGGAGCAAAGACAAGCAGCGCAGCTTGATGAGTAGTAAAAAAATAATAAATAGACAACTGCTCGACCTCATTAGAAATAAAAACCCAAAAGATTAGATAGACAAACAAACAAACACATAAATGTGGAGAGAAGGGCAGTGCGCGCAGGAGCAAAGGTAAACAGCAGACAGACCTGAATACTTATCTTTACAAGGTCGACCTCAGAACTTTGTTCAGTTTGTCTCGGTGACGGATAATGGAAGAAGGGCAGGAAACTGGTCGACTTCATTTAAATAAACAAATAAAAAATAAGATAAACTCTCAGGAATAGATAAATAATAACAAAAAAATTGTAAAGTGGAGAAAGCGAGAGCGTGCGAATGCACTCAAGCAAACACAAACAGCACAGCACGATGCGTATTTTTTTTAAAATTGACAAAATAAATCAAAATAAATCAAAAATAAAAATAAGTGGAAAAGGCGAGAGTGCGCGAGCACACAGTAGCAAAGACAAGCAGCGCAGCTTGATGCGTAGTAAAAAAAATAATAAATAGACAACTGGTCGACCTCATTAGAAATAAAAACCCAAAAGATTAGATAGACAAAGAAACAAACACATAAATGTGGAGAGAAGGGCAGTGCGCGCAGGAGCAAAGGTAAACAGCAGACAGACCTGAATCCTTATCTTTACAAGTTCGCCCTCAGAACTTTGTTCAGTTTGTCTCGGTGACGGATAATGGAAGGAAGGGCAGGCAACTGGTCAACTTCATTTAAATAAGCAAATAAAAAATAAGATAAACTCTCAGGAATAGATAAATAATAACAAAAAAATTGTAAAGTGGAGAAAGCGGAGAGCGCGCAAATGCACTCAAGCAAACACAAACAGCACAGCACAACGCGTATTTTTTTTAAATTGACAAATCAAAAATAAATCAAAAATAAAAATAAGTGGAAAAGGCGAGAGTGCGCGAGCACACAGGAGCAAGACAAGCAGCGCAGCTTGATGCGTAGTAAAAAAAATAATAAATAGACAACTGGTCGACCTCATTAGAAATAAAATCCCTAAAGATTAGATAGACAAACAAACAAACACATAAATATGGAGAGAAGGGCAGTGCGCGCAGGAGCAAAGGTAAACAGCAGACAGACCTGAATCCTTATCTTTACAAGGTCGACCTCAGAACTTTGTTCAGTTTGTCTCGGTGACGGATAATGGAAGGAAGGGCAGGCAACTGGTCAACTTCATTTAAATAAGCAAATAAAAAATAAGATATACTCTCAGGAATAGATAAATAATAACAAAAACTTGTAAAGTGGAGAAAGCGAGAGCGCGCGAATGCCCTCAAGCAAACAGAAACAGCACAGCACGATGCGTATTTTTTTTAAATTGACAAAATAAATCAAAATAAATCAAAAATAAAAATAAGTGGAAAAGGCGAGAGTGCGCGAGCACACAGGAGCAAAGACAAGCAGCGCAGCTTGATGCGTAGTAAAAAAAATAATAAATAGACAACTGGTCGACCTCATTAGAAATAAAATCCCAAAAGATTAGATAGACAAACAAACAAACACATAAATGTGGAGAGAAGGGCAGTGCGCGCAGGAGCCAAGGTAAACAGCAGACAGACCTGAATCCTTATCTTTACAAGGTCGACCTCAGAACTTTGTACAGTTTGTCTCGGTGACGGATAATGGAAGGAAGGGCAGGCAACTGGTCGACTTCATTTAAATAAACAAATAAAAAATAAGATAAACTCTCAGGAATAGATAAATAATAACAAAACAATTGTAAAGTGGAGAAAGCGAGAGCGCGCGAATGCACTCAAGCAAACACAAACAGCACAGCACGATGCGTATTTTTTTTTAAATTGACAAAATAAATCAAAAATAAAAATAAGTGGAAAAGGCGAGAGTGCGCGAGCACACAGGAGCAAAGACAAGCAGCGCAGCTTGATGCGTAGTAAAATAAATAATAAATAGACAATTGGTCGACCTCATTAGAAATAAAAACGCAAAAGATTAGATAGACAAACAAACAAACACATAAATGTGGAGAGCAGGGCAGTGCGCGCAGGAGCAAAGGTAAACAGCAGACAGACCTGAATCCTTATCTTTACAATGTCGACCTCAGAACTTTGTTCAGTTTGTCTCGGTGACGGATAATGGAAGGAAGGGCAGGCAACTGGTCGACTTCATTTAAATAAACAAATAAAAAATAAGATAAACTCTCAGGTATAGATAAATAATAACAAAAAAATTGTAAAATGGAGAAAGCGAGGAGCGCTCGAATGCACTCAAGCAAACACAAACAGCACAGCACGATGCGTATTTTTTTTTAAATTGACAAAATAAATCAAAAATAAACCAAAAATAAAAATAAGTGGAAAAGGCGAGAGTGCGCGAGCACACAGGAGCAAAGACAAGCAGCGCAGCTTGATGCGTAGTAAAAAAAATAATAAATAGACAACTGGTCGACCTCATTAGAAATAAAAACCCAAAAGATTAGGTAGACAAACAAACAAACACATAAATGTGGAGAGCAGGGCAGTGCGCGCAGGAGCAAAGGTAAACAGCAGACAGACCTGAATCCTTATCTTTACAAGGTCGACCTCAGAACTTTGTTCAGTTTGTCTCGGTGACGGATAATGGAAGGAAGGGCAGGCAACTGGTCGACTTCATTTAAATAAACAAATAAAAAATAAGATAAACTCTCAGGAATAGATAAATAATAACAAAAAAATTGTAAAGTGGAGAAAGCGAGAGCGCGCGAATGCACTCAAGCAAACACAAACAGCACAGCACGATGCGTATTTTTTTTTAAAATTGACAAAATAAATCAAAAATAAATCAAAAATAAAAATAAGTATAAAAGGCGAGAGTGCGCGAGCACACAGGAGCAAAGACAAGCAGCGCAGCTTGATGCGTAGTAAAAAAAAAAATAAATAGACAACTGGTCGACCTCATTAGAAATAAAAACCCAAAAGATTAGAAAGACAAACAAACAAACACATAAATGTGGAGAGAAGGGCAGTGCGCGCAGGAGCAAAGGTAAACAGCAGACAGACCTGAATCCTTATCTTTACAATGTCGACCTCAGAACTTTGTTCAGTTTGTCTCGGTGACGGATAATGGAAGGAAGGGCAGGCAACTGGTCGACTTCATTTAAATAAACAAATAAAAAATAAGATAAACTCTCAGGTATAGATAAATAATAACAAAAAAATTGTAAAATGGAGAAAGCGAGAGCGCTCGAATGCACTCAAGCAAACACAAACAGCACAGTACGATGCGTATTTTTTTTTTAAAATTGACAAAATAAATCAAAAATAAACCAAAAATAAAAATAAGTGGAAAAGGCGAGAGTGCGCGAGCACACAGGAGCAAAGACAAGCAGCGCAGCTTGATGCGTAGTAAAAAAAATAATAAATAGACAACTGGTCGACCTCATTAGAAATAAAAACCCAAAAGATTAGGTAGACAAACAAACAAACACATAAATGTGGAGAGCAGGGCAGTGCGCGCAGGAGCAAAGGTAAACAGCAGACAGACCTGAATCCTTATCTTTACAAGGTCGACCTCAGAACTTTGTTCAGTTTGTCTCGGTGACGGATAATGGAAGGAAGGGCAGGCAACTGGTCGACTTCATTTAAATAAACAAATAAAAAATAAGATAAACTCTCAGGAATAGATAAATAATAACAAAAAAATTGTAAAGTGGAGAAAGCGAGAGCGCGCGAATGCACTCAAGCAAACACAAACAGCACAGCACGATGCGTATTTTTTTTTAAAATTGACAAAATAAATCAAAAATAAATCAAAAATAAAAATAAGTGGAAAAGGCGAGAGTGCGCGAGCACACAGGAGCAAAGACAAGCAGCGCAGCTTGATGCGTAGTAAAAAAAATAATAAATAGACAACTGGTCGACCTCATTAGAAATAAAAACCCAAAAGATTAGAAAGACAAACAAACAAACACATAAATGTGGAGAGAAGGGCAGTGCGCGCAGGAGCAAAGGTAAACAGCAGACAGACCTAAATCCTTATCTTTACAAGGTCGACCTCAGTACTTGTTCAGTTTGTCTCGGTGACGGATAATGGAAGGAAGGGCAGGCAACTGGTCGACTTCATTTAAATAAACAAATAAAATATAAGATAAACTCTCAGGAATAGATAAATAATAACAAAAAAATTGTAAAGTGGAGAAAGCGAGAGCGCGCGAATGCACTCAAGCAAACACAAACAGCACAGCACGATGCGTATTTTTTTTTAAATTGACAAAATAAATCAAAAATAAATCAAAAATTAAAATAAGTGGAAAAGGCGAGAGTGCGCGAGCACACAGGAGCAAAGACAGGCAGCGCAGCTTGATGCGTAGTAAAAAAAATAATAAATAGACAACTGGTCGACCTCATTAGAAATAAAAACCGAAAAGATTAGATAGACAAACAAACAAACACATAAATGTGGAGAGAAGGGCAGTGCGCACAGGAGCAAAGGTAAACAGAAGACAGACCTGAATCCTTATCTTTACAAGGTCGACCTCAGAACTTTGTTCAGTTTGTCTCGGTGACGGATAATGGAAGGAAGGGCAGGCAACTGGTCGACTTCATTTAAATAAACAAATAAAAAATAAGATAAACTCTCAGGAATAGATAAATAATAACAAAAAAATTGTAAAGTGGAGAAAGCGAGAGCGCGCGAATGCACTCAAGCAAACACAAACAGCACAGCACGATGCGTATTTTTTTTTAAATTGACAAAATAAATCAAAAATAAATCAAAAATAAAAATAAGTGGAAAAGGCGAGAGTGCGCGAGCACACAGGAGCAAAGACAAGCAGCGCAGCTTGATGCGTAGTAAAAAAAATAATAAATAGACACTGGTCGACCTCATTAGAAATAAAAACCCAAAAGATTAGAAAGACAAACAAACAAACACATAAATGTGGAGAGAAGGGCAGTGCGCGCAGGAGCAAAGGTAAACAGCAGACAGACCTGAATCCTTATCTTTACAAGGTCGACCTCAGTACTTGTTCAGTTTGTCTCGGTGACGGATAATGGAAGGAAAGGCAGGCAACTGGTCGACTTCATTTAAATAAACAAATAAAATATAAGATAAACTCTCAGGAATAGATAAATAATAACAAAAAAATTGTAAAGTGGAGAAAGCGAGAGCGCGCGAATGCACTCAAGCAAACACAAACAGCACAGCACGATGCGTATTTTTTTTTAAATTGACAAGATAAATCAAAAATAAATCAAAAATTAAAATAAGTGGAAAAGGCGAGAGTGCGCGAGCACACAGGAGCAAAGACAGGCAGCGCAGCTTGATGCGTAGTAAAAAAAATAATAAATAGACAACTGGTCGACCTCATTAGAAATAAAAACCGAACAGATTAGATAGACAAACAAACAAACACATAAATGTGGAGAGAAGGGCAGTGCGCACAGGAGCAAAGGTAAACAGAAGACAGACCTGAATCCTTATCTTTACAAGGTCGACCTCAGAACTTTGTTCAGTTTGTCTCGGTGACGGATAATGGAAGGAAGGGCAGGCAACTGGTCGACTTCCTTTAAATAAACAAATAAAAAATAAGATAAACTCTCAGGAATAGATAAATAATAACAAAAAATTGTAAAGTGGAGAAAGCGAGAGCGCGCGAATGCACTCAAGCAAACACAAACAGCACAGCACGATGCGTATTTTTTTTAAAATTGACAAAATAAATCAAAAATAAAATAAGTGGAAAAGGCGAGAGTGCGCGAGCACACAGGAGCAAAGACAAGCAGCGCAGCTTGATGCGTAGTAAAAAAAATAATAAATAGACAACTGGTCGACCTCATTAGAAATAAAAACCCAAAAGATTAGAAAGACAAACAAACAAACACATTAATGTGGAGAGAAGGGCAGTGCGCGCAGGAGCAAAGGTAAACAGCAGACAGACCTAAATCCTTATCTTTACAAGGTCGACCTCAGTACTTGTTCAGTTTGTCTCGGTGACGGATAATGGAAGGAAGGGCAGGCAACTGGTCGACTTCATTTAAATAAACAAATAAAATATAAGATAAACTCTCAGGAATAGATAAATAATAACAAAAAAATTGTAAAGTGGAGAAAGCGAGAGCGCGCGAATGCACTCAAGCAAACACAAACAGCACAGCACGATGCGTATTTTTTTTTAAATTGACAAAATAAATCAAAAATAAATCAAAAATTAAAATAAGTGGAAAAGGCGAGAGTGCGCGAGCACACAGGAGCAAAGACAGGCAGCGCAGCTTGATGGTAGTAAAAAAAATAATAAATAGACAACTGGTCGACCTCATTAGAAATAAAAACCGAAAAGATTAGATAGACAAACAAACAAACACATAAATGTGGAGAGAAGGGCAGTGCGCACAGGAGCAAAGGTAAACAGAAGACAGACCTGAATCCTTATCTTTACAAGGTCGACCTCAGAACTTTGTTCAGTTTGTCTCGGTGACGGATAATGGAAGGAAGGGCAGGCAACTGGTCGACTTCATTTAAATAAACAAATAAAAAATAAGATAAACTCTCAGGAATAGATAAATAATAACAAAAAATTGTAAAATGGAGACAGCGAGAGCGCGCGAATGCACTCAAGCAAACACAAACAGCACAGCACGATGCGTATTTTTTTTTAAATTGACAAAATAAATCAAAAATAAACCAAAAATAAAAATAAGTGGAAAAGGCGAGAGTGCGCGAGCACACAGGAGCAAAGACAAGCAGCGCAGCTTGATGCGTAGTAAAAAAAATAATAAATAGACAACTGGTCGACCTCATTAGAAATAAAAACCCAAAAGATTAGGTAGACAAACAAACAAACACATAAATGTGGAGAGCAGGGCAGTGCGCGCAGGAGCAAAGGTAAACAGCAGACAGACGTGAATCCTTATCTTTAAAAGGTCGACCTCAGAACTTTGTTCAGTTTGTCTCGGTGACGGATAATGGAAGGAAGGGCAGGCAACTGGTCGACTTCATTTAAATAAACAAATAAAAAATAAGATAAACTCTCAGGAATAGATAAATAATAACAAAAAAATTGTAAAGTGGAGAAAGCGAGAGCGCGCGAATGCACTCAAGCAAACACAAACAGCACAGCACGATGCGTATTTTTTTTAAATTGACAAAATAAATCAAAAATAAATCAAAAATAAAAATAAGTGGAAAAGGCGAGAGTGCGCGAGCACACAGGAGCAAAGACAAGCAGCGCAGCTTGATGCGTAGTAAAAAAAATAATAAATAGACACTGGTCGACCTCATTAGAAATAAAAACCCAAAAGATTAGAAAGACAAACAAACAAACACATAAATGTGGAGAGAAGGGCAGTGCGAGCAGGAGCACAGGTAAACAGCAGACAGACCTGAATCCTTATCTTTACAAGGTCGACCTCAGTACTTGTTCAGTTTGTCTCGGTGACGGATAATGGAAGGAAGGGCAGGCAACTCGTCGACTTCATTTAAATAAACAAATATAATATAAGATAAACTCTCAGGAATAGATAAATAATAACAAAAAATTGTAAAGTGGAGAAAGCGAGAGCGCGCGAATGCACTCAAGCAAACACAAACAGCACAGCACGATGCGTATTTTTTTTTAAATTGACAAAATAAATCAAAAATAAATCAAAAATTAAAATAAGTGGAAAAGGCGAGAGTGCGCGAGCACACAGGAGCAAAGACAGGCAGCGCAGCTTGATGCGTAGTAAAAAAAATAATAAATAGACAACTGGTCGACCTCATTAGAAATAAAAACCGAACAGATTAGATAGACAAACAAACAAACACATAAATGTGGAGAGAAGGGCAGTGCGCACAGGAGCAAAGGTAAACAGAAGACAGACCTGAATCCTTATCTTTACAAGGTCGACCTCAGAACTTTGTTCAGTTTGCCTCGGTGACGGATAATGGAAGGAAGGGCAGGCAACTGGTCGACTTCATTTAAATAAACAAATAAAAAATAAGATAAACTCTCAGGAATAGATAAATAATAACAAAAAAATTGTAAAGTGGAGAAAGCGAGAGCGCGCGAATGCACTCAAGCAAACACAAACAGCACAGCACGATGCGTATTTTTTTTTTAAAATTGACAAAATAAATCAAAAATAAAAATAAGTGGAAAAGGCGAGAGTGCGCGAGCACACAGGAGCAAAGACAAGCAGCGCAGCTTGATGCGTAGTAAAAAAAATAATAAATAGACAACTGGTCGACCTCATTAGAAATAAAAACCCAAAAGATTAGATAGACAAACAAACAAACACATAAATGTGGAGAGAAGGGCAGTGCGTGCAGGAGCAAAGGTAAACAGCAGACAGACCTGAATCCTTATCTTTACAAGGTAGACCTCAGAACTTTGTTCAGTTTGTCTCGGTGACGGATAATGGAAGGAAGGGCAGGCAACTGGTCGACTTCATTTAAATAAACAAATAAAAAATAAGATAAACTCTCAGGAATAGATAAATAATAACAAAAAAATTGTAAAGTGGAGAAAGCGAGAGCGCGCGAATGCACTCCAGCAAACTCAAACAGCACAGCACGATGCGTATTTTTTTTTAAATTGACAAAATAAATCAAAAATAAATCAAAAATAAAAATAAGTGGAAAAGGCGAGAGTGCGCGAGCACACAGGAGCAAAGACAAGCAGCGCAGCTTGATGCGTAGTAAAAAAAATAATAAATACACAACTGGTCGACCTCATTAGTAATAAAAACCCAAAAGATTAGATAGACAAACAAACAAACACATAAATGTGGAGAGAAGGGCAGTTCGCGCAGGAGCAAAGGTAAACAGCAGACAGACCTGAATCCTTATCTTTACATGGTCGACCTCAGAACTTTGTTCAGTTTGTCTCGGTGACGGATAATGGAAGGAAGGGCAGGCAACTGGTCGACTTCATTTAAATAAACAAATAAAAATAAGATAAACTCTCAGGAATAGATAAATAATAACAAAACAATTGTAAAGTGGAGAAAGCGAGAGCGCGCGAATGCACTCAAGCAAACACAAACAGCACAGCACGATGCGTATATTTTTAAATTGACAAAATAAATAAAAAATAAATCAAAAATAAAAATAAGTGGAAAAGGCGAGAGTGCGCGAGCACACTGGAGCAAAGACAAGCAGCGCAGCTTGTTGCGTAGTAAAAAAAATAATAAATAGACAACTGGTCGACCTCATTAGAAATAAAAACCCAAAAGATTAGATAGACAAACAAACAAACACATAAATGTGAAGAGAAGGGCAGTGCGCGCAGGAGCAAAGGTAAACAGCAGACAGACCTGAATCCTTATCTTTACAAGGTCGACCTCAGAACTTTGTTCAGTTTGTCTCGGTGACGGATAATGGAAGGAAGGGCAGGCAACTGGTCGACTTCATTTAAATAAACAAATAAAAAATAAGATAAACTCTCAGGAATAGATAAATAATAACAAAAAAATTGTAAAGTGCAGAAAGCGAGAGCGCGCGAATGCACTCAAGCAAACACAAACAGCACAGCACGATGCGTACTTTTTTTTAAAATTGACAAAATAAATCAAAAATAAATCAAAAATCAAAATAAGTGGAAAAGGCGAGAGTGCGCGAGCACACAGGAGCAAAGGCAAGCAGCGCAGCTTGATGCGTAGTAAAAAAAATAATAAATAGACAACTGGTCGACCTCATTAGAAATAAAAACCCAAAAGATTAGATAGACAAACAAACAAACACATAAATGTGGAGAGAAGGGCAGTGCGCGCAGGAGCAAAGGTAAACAGCAGACAGACCTGAATCCTTATCTTTACAAGGTCGACCTCAGAACTTTGTTCAGTTTGTCTCGGTGACGGATAATGGAAGGAAGGGCAGGCAACTGGTCGACTTCATTTAAATAAACAAATAAAAAATAAGATAAACTCTCAGGAATAGATAAATAATAACAAAAAAATTGTAAAGTGGAGAAAGCGAGAGCGCGCGAATGCACTCAAGCAAACACAAACAGCACAGCACGATGCGTATTTTTTTAAAAATTGACAAAATAAATCAAAAATAAAAATAAGTGGAAAAGGCGAGAGTGCGCGAGCACACAGGAGCAAAGACAAGCAGCGCAGCTTGATGCGTAGTAAAAAAAATAATAAATAGACAACTGGTCGACCTCATTAGAAATAAAAACCCAAAAGATTAGAAAGACAAACAAACAAACACATAAATGTGGAGAGAAGGGCAGTGCGCGCAGGAGCACAGGTAAACAGCAGACAGACCTAAATCCTTATCTTTACAAGGTCGACCTCAGTACTTGTTCAGTTTGTCTCGGTGACGGATAATGGAAGGAAGGGCAGGCAACTGGTCGACTTCATTTAAATAAACAAATAAAATATAAGATAAACTCTCAGGAATAGATAAATAATAACAAAAAAATTGTAAAGTGGAGAAAGCGAGAGCGCGCGAATGCACTCAAGCAAACACAAACAGCACAGCACGATGCGTATTTTTTTTAAATTGACAAAATAAATCAAAAATAAATCAAAAATTAAAATAAGTGGAAAAGGCGAGAGTGCGCGAGCACACAGGAGCAAAGACAGGCAGCGCAGCTTGATGCGTAGTAAAAAAAATAATAAATAGACAACTGGTCGACCTCATTAGAAATAAAAACCGAACAGATTAGATAGACAAACAAACAAACACATAAATGTGGAGAGAAGGGCAGTGCGCACAGGAGCAAAGGTAAACAGAAGACAGACCTGAATCCTTATCTTTACAAGGTCGACCTCAGAACTTTGTTCAGTTTGTCTCGGTGACGGATAATGGAAGGAAGGGCAGGCAACTGGTCGACTTCATTTAAATAAACAAATAAAAAATAAGATAAACTCTCAGGAATAGATAAATAATAACAAAAAAATTGTAAAGTGGAGAAAGCGAGAGCGCGCGAATGCACTCAAGCAAACACAAACAGCACAGCAGGATGCGTATTTTTTTTAAAATTGACAAAATAAATCAAAAATAAAAATAAGTGGAAAAGGCGAGAGTGCGCGAGCACACAGGAGCAAAGACAAGCAGCGCAGCTTGATGCGTAGTAAAAAAAATAATAAATAGACAACTGGTCGACCTCATTAGAAATAAAAACCCAAAAGATTAGATAGACAAACAAACAAACACATAAATGTGGAGAGAAGGGCAGTGCGCGCAGGAGCAAAGGTAAACAGCAGACAGACCTGAATCCTAATCTTTAGAAGGTCGACCTCAGAACTTTGTTCAGTTTGTCTCGGTGACGGATAATGGAAGGAAGGGCAGGCAACTGGTCGACTTCATTTAAATAAACAAATGAAAATAAGATAAACTCTCAGGGATAGATAAATAATAACAAAACATTGTAAAGTGGAGAAAGCGAGAGCGCGCGAATGCACTACAGCAAACACAAACAGCACAGCACGATGCGTATTTTTTTTAAATTGACAAAATAAATCAAAAATAAATCAAAAATAAAAATAAGTGGAAAGGCGAGAGTGCGAGAGCACACAGGAGCAAAGACAGGCAGCGCAGCTTGATGCGTAGTAAAAAAAATAATAAATAGACAACTGGTCGACCTCATTAGAAATAAAAACCGAACAGATTAGATAGACAAACAAACAAACACATAAATGTGGAGAGAAGGGCAGTGCGCACAGGAGCAAAGGTAAACAGAAGACAGACCTGAATCCTTATCTTTACAAGGTCGACCTCAGAACTTTGTTCAGTTTGTCTCGGTGACGGATAATGGAAGGAAGGGCAGGCAACTGGTCGACTTCATTTAAATAAACAAATAAAAAATAAGATAAACTCTCAGGAATAGATAAATAATAACAAAAAAATTGTAAAGTGGAGAAAGCGAGAGCGCGCGAATGCACTCAAGCAAACACAAACAGCACAGCAGGATGCGTATTTTTTTTTAAATTGACAAAATAAATCAAAAATAAAAATAAGTGGAAAAGGCGAGAGTGCGCGAGCACACAGGAGCAAAGACAAGCAGCGCAGCTTGATGCGTAGTAAAAAAAATAATAAATAGACAACTGGTCGACCTCATTAGAAATAAAAACCCAAAAGATTAGATAGACAAACAAACAAACACATAAATGTGGAGAGAAGGGCAGTGCGCGCAGGAGCAAAGGTAAACAGCAGACAGACCTGAATCCTAATCTTTAGAAGGTCGACCTCAGAACTTTGTTCAGTTTGTCTCGGTGACGGATAATGGAAGGAAGGGCAGGCAACTGGTCGACTTCATTTAAATAAACAAATGAAAAATAAGATAAACTCTCAGGGATAGATAAATAATAACAAAACATTGTAAAGTGGAGAAAGCGAGAGCGGGCGAATGCACTACAGCAAACACAAACAGCACAGCACGATGCGTATTTTTTTTAAATTGACAAAATAAATCAAAAATAAATCAAAAATAAAAATAAGTGGAAAAGGCGAGAGTGCGAGAGCACACAGGAGCAAAGACAAGCAGCGCAGCTTGTTGCGTAGTAAAAAAAATAATAAATAGACAACTGGTCGACCTCATTAGAAATAAAAACCCAAAAGATTAGATAGACAAACAAACAAACACATAAATGTGGAGAGAAGGGCAGTGCGCGCAGGAGCAAAGGTAAACAGCAGACAGACCTGAATCCTTATCTTTACAAGGTCGACCTCAGAACTTTGTTCAGTTTGTCTCGGTGACGGATAATGGAAGGAAGGGCAGGCAACTGGTCGACTTCATTTAAATAAACAAATAAAAAATAAGATAAACTCTCAGGAATAGATAAATAATAACAAAAAAATTGTAAAGTGCAGAAAGCGAGAGCGCGCGAATGCACTCAAGCAAACACAAACAGCACAGCACGATGCGTACTTTTTTTTAAAATTGACAAAATAAATCAAAAATAAATCAAAAATCAAAATAAGTGGAAAAGGCGAGAGTGCGTGAGCACACAGGAGCAAAGACAAGCAGCGCAGCTTGATGCGTAGTAAAAAAAATAATAAATAGACAACTGGTCGACCTCATTAGAAATAAAAACCCAAAAGATTAGATAGACAAACAAACAAACACATAAATGTGGAGAGAAGGGCAGTGCGCGCAGGAGCAAATGTAAACAGCAGACAGACCTGAATCCTTATCTTTACAAGGTCGACCTCAGAACTTTGTTCAGTTTGTCTCGGTGACGGATAATGGAAGGAAGGGCAGGCAACTGGTCGACTTCATTTAAATAAACAAATAAAAAATAAGATAAACTCTCAGGGATAGATAAATAATAACAAAAAAATTGTAAAGTGGAGAAAGCGAGAGCGCGCGAATGCACTACAGCAAACACAAACAGCACAGCACGATGCGTATTTTTTTTAAATTGACAAAATAAATCAAAAATAAATCAAAAATAAAAATAAGTGGAAAAGGCGAGAGTGCGCGAGCACACAGGAGCAAAGACAAGCAGCGCAGCTTGTTGCGTAGTACAAAAAATAATAAATAGACAACTGGTCGACCTCATCAGAAATAAAAACCCAAAAGATTAGATAGACAAACAAACAAACACATAAATGTGGAGAGAAGGGCAGTGCGCGCAGGAGCAAAGGTAAACAGCAGACAGACCTGAATCCTTATCTTTACAAGGTCGACCTCACAACTTTGTTCAGTTTGTCTCGGTGACGGATAATGGAAGGAAGGGCAGGCAACTGGTCGACTTCATTTAAATAAACAAATAAAAAATAAGATAAACTCTCAGGAATAGATAAATAATAACAAAAAAATTGTAAAGTGGAGAAAGCGAGAGCGCGCGAATGCACTCAAGCAAACACAAACAGCACAGCACGATGCGTATTTTTTTTTAAAATTGACACAATAAATCAAAAATAAATCAAAAATAAAAATAAGTGGGAAAGGCGAGAGTGCGCGAGCACACAGGAGCAAAGACAAGCAGCGCAGCTTGATGCGTAGTAAAAAAAATAATAAATAGACAACTGGTCGACCTCATTAGAAATAAAAACCCAAAAGATTAGATAGACAAACAAACAAACAAATTAATTTGGAGAGAATGGCAGTGCGGGCAGGAGCAAAGGTAAACAGAAGACAGACCTGAACGCTTATCTTTACAAGGTCGACCTCAGAACTTTGTTCAGTTTGTCTCGGTGACGGATAATGGAAGGAAGGGCAGGCAACTGGTCGACTTCATTTAAATAAAAAAATAAAAAATAAGATAAACTCTCAGGAATAGATAAATAATAACAAAAAAATTGTAAAGTGGAGAAAGCGAGAGCGCGCGAATGCACTCAAGCAAACACAAACAGCACAGCACGATGCGTATTTTTTTTAAAATTGACAAAATAAATCAAAAATAAAAATAAGTGGAAAAGGCGAGAGTGCGCGCACAGAGGAGCAAACACAAGCAGCGCAGCTTGATGCGTAGTAAAAAAAATAATAAATAGACAACTGGTCGACCTCATTAGAAGTAAAAACCCAAAAGATTAGATAGACAAACAAACAAACACATAAATGTGGAGAGAAGGGCAGTGCGCCAGGAGCAAAGGTAAACAGCAGACAAGCCTGAATCCTTATCTTTACAAGGTCGACCTCACAACTTTATTCAGTTTGTCTTGGTGACGGATAATGGAAGGAAGGGCAGGCAACTGGTCGACTTCATTTAAATAAACAAATAAAATATAAGATAAACTCTCAGGAATAGATAAATAATAACAAAAAAATTGTAAAGTGGAGAAAGCGAGAGCGCGCGAATGCACTCAAGCAAACACAAACAGCACAGCACGATGCGTATTTTTTTTTTAAATTGACAAAATAAATCAAAAATAAATCAAAAATAAAAAGAAGTGGGAAAGGCGAGATTGCGCGAGCACACAGGAGCAAAGACAAGCAGCGCAGCTTGATGCGTAGTAAAAAAAATAATAAATAGACAACTGGTCGACCTCATTAGAAATAAAAACCCAAAAGATTAGATAGACAAACAAACAAACACTTACATGTGGAGACAAGGGCAGTGGGGGCAGGAGCAAAGGTAAACAGCAGACAGACCTGAATCCTTATCTTTACAAGGTCGACCTCAGAACTTTGTTCAGTTTGTCTCGGTGACGGATAATGGAAGGAAGGGCAGACAACTGGTCGACTTCATTTAAATAAACAAATAAAAAATAAGATAAACTCTCAGGAATAGATAAATAATAACAAAAAAATTGTAAAGTGGAGAAAGCGAGAGCGCGCGAATGCACTCAAGCAAACACAAACAGCACAGCACAATGCGTATTTTTTTTTAAATTGACAAAATAAATCAAAAATAAAAATAAGTGGAAAAGGCGAGAGTGCGCGAGCACACAGGAGCAAAGACAAGCAGCGCAGCTTGATGCGTAGTAAAAAAAATAATAAATAGACAACTGGTCGAACTCATTAGAAATAAAAACCCGAAAGATTAGATAGACAAACAAACAAACACATAATTGTGGAGAGAATGGCAGTGCGCCAGGAGCAAAGGTAAACAGCAGACAGACCTGAATCCTTATCTTTACAAGGTCGAACTCAGAACTTTGTTCAGTTTGTCTCGGTGACGGATAATGGAAGGAAGGGCAGGCAACTGGTCGACTTCATTTAAATAAACAAATAAAAAATAAGATAAACTCTCAGGAATAGATAAATAATAACAAAAAAAATTGTAAAGTGGAGAAAGAGAGAGCGCGCGAATGCACTCAAGCAAACACAAACAGCACAGCACGATGCGTATTTTTTTTTTAAATTGACAAAATAAATCAAAAATAAAAATAAGTGGAAAAGGCGAGAGTGCGCTTGCACACAGGAGCAAAGACAAGCAGCGCAGCTTGATGCGTAGTAAAAAAAAATAATAAATAGACAACTGGTCGACCTCATTAGAAATAAAAACCCAAAATATTAGATAGACAAACAAACAAACACATAAATGTGGAGAGAAGTGCAGTGCGCGCAGGAGCAAAGGTAAACAGCAGACAGACCTGAATCCTTATCTTTACAAGTTCGACCTCAGAACTTTGTTCAGTTTGTCTCGGTGACGGATAATGGAAGGAAGGGCAGGCAACTGGTCGACTTCATTTAAATAAACAAATAAAAAATAAGATAAACTCTCAGGAATAGATAAATAATAACAAAAAAATTGTAAAGTGGAGAAAGAGAGAGCGCGCGAATGCACTCAAGCAAACACAAACAGCACAGCACGATGCGTATTTTTTTTTAAAATTGACAAAATAAATCAAAAATAAAAATAAGTGGAAAAGGCGAGAGTGCGCGAGCACACAGGAGCAAAGACAAGCAGCGCCGCTTGATGCGTAGTAAAAAAAATAATAAATAGACAACTGGTCGACCTCATTAGAAATAAAAACCCAAAAGATTAGATAGACAAACAAACAAACACATAATTGTGGAGAGAAGGGCAGTGCGCGCAGGAGCAAAGGTAAACAGCAGACAGACTTGAATCCTTATCTTTACAAGGTCGACCTCAGAACTTTGTTCAGTTTGTCTCGGTGACGGATAATGGAAGGAAGGGCAGTCAACTGTTCGACTTCATTTAAATAAACAAATAAAATATAAGATAAACTCTCAGGAATAGATAAATAATAACAAAAAAATTGTAAAGTGGAGAGAGAGCGCGCCAATGCAATCAAGCAAACCCAAACAGCACAGCACGATGCGTATTTTTTTTTAAATTGACAAAATAAATCAAAAATAAATCAAAAATAAAAATAAGTGGAAAAGGCGAGAGTGCGCGAGCACACAGGAGCAAACACAAGCAGCGCAGCTTGATGCGTAGTAAAAAAAATAATACATAGACAACTGGTCGACCTCATTAGAAATAAAAACCCAAAAGATTAGATAGACAAACAAGGAAACACATAAATGTGGAGAGAAGGGCAGTGCGCGCAGGAGCAAAGGTAAACAGCAGACAGACCTGAATCCTTATCTTTACAAGGTCGACCTCAGAACTTTGTTCAGTTTGTCTCTGTGACGGATAATGGAAGGAAGGGCAGGCAACTGGTCGACTTCATTTAAATAAACAAATAAAAAATAAGATAAACTCTCAGGAATAGATAAATAATAACAAAAAAATTGTAAAGTGGAGAAAGCGAGAGCGCGCGAATGCACTCAAGCAAACACAAACAGCAAAGCACGATGCGTATTTTTTTTTAAAATTGAGAAAATAAATCAAAAATAAAAATAAGTGGAAAAGGCGAGTGTGCGCGAGCACACAGGAGCAAAGACAAGCAGCGCAGCTTCATGCGTAGTAAAAAAAAATAATAAATAGACAACTGGTCGACCTCATTAGAAATAAAAACCCAAAAGATTTGATAGACAAAGAAACAAACACATAAATGTGGAGAGAAGGGCAGTGCGCACAGGAGCAAAGGTAAACAGCAGACAGACCTGAATCCTTATCTTTACAAGGTCGACCTCAGAACTTTGTTCAGTTTGTCTCGGTGACGGATAATGGAAGGAAGGGCAGGCAACTGGTCGACTTCATTTAAATAAACAAATAAAAAATAAGATAAACTCTCAGGAATAGATGAATAATAACAAAAAAATTGTAAAGTGGAGAAAGCGAGAGCGCGCGAATGCACTCATGGAAACACAAACAGCACAGCACGATGCGTATTTTTTTAAAAATTGACAAAATAAATCAAAAAGAAATCAAAAATAAAAATAAGTGGAAAAGGCGAGAGTGCACGAGCACACAGGAGCAAAGACAAGCAGCGCAGCTTGATGCGTAGTAAAAAAAATAATAAATAGACAACTGGTCGACCTCATTAGAAATAAAACCCCAAAAGATTAGATAGACAAACAAACAAACACATAAATGTGGAGAGAAGGGCAGTGCGCGCAGGAGCAAAGGTAAACAGCAGACAGACCTGAATCCTTATCTTTACAAGGTCGACCTCAGAACTTTGTTCAGTTTGTCTCGGTGACGGATAATGGAAGGCAGGGTAGGCAACTGGTCGACTTCATTTAAATAAACAAATAAAAAATAAGATAAACTCTCAGGAATAGATAAATAATAACAAAAAAATTGTAAAGTGGAGAAAGCGAGAGCGCGCGAATGCACTCAAGCAAACACAAACAGCACAGCACGATGCGTATTTTTTTTTAAATTGAAAAAATAAATCAAAAATAAATCAAAAATAAAAATAAGTGGAAAAGGCGAGAGTGCGCAAGCACACAGGAGCAAACACAAGCAGCGCAGCTTGATGCGTTGTAAAAAAAATAATAAATAGACAACTGGTCGACCTCATTAGAAATAAAAACCCAAAAGATTAGATAGACAAACAAACAAACACATAAATGTGGAGAGAAGGGCAGTGCGCGCAGGAGCAAAGGTAAACAGCAGACAGACCTGAATCCTTATCTTTACAAGGTCGACCTCAGAACTTTGTTCAGTTTGCCTCGGTGACGGATAATGGAAGGAAGGGCAGGCAACTGGTCGACTTCATTTAAATAAACAAATAAAAAATAAGATAAACTCTCAGGAATAGATAAATAATAACAAAAAAATTGTAAAGTGGAGAAAGCGAGAGCGCGCGAATGCACTCAAGCAAACACAAACAGCACAGCACGATGCGTATTTTTTTTTAAATTGACAAAATAAATCAAAAATAAATCAAAAATAAAAATAAGTGGGAAAGGCGAGAGTGCGCGAGCACACAGGAGCAAAGACAAGCAGCGCAGCTTGATGCGTAGTAAAAAAAATAATAAATAGACAACAGGTCGACCTAATTAGAAATAAAAACCCAAAAGATTAGGTAGACAAACAAACAAACACATACATGTGGAGACAAGGGCAGTGGGTGCAGGAGCAAAGGTAAACAGCAGACAGACCTGAATCCTTATCTTTACAAGGTCGACCTCAGAACTTTGTTCAGTTTGTCTCGGTGACGGATAATGGAAGGAAGGGCAGACAACTGGTCGACTTCATTTAAATAAACAAATAAAAAATAAGATAAACTCTCAGGAATAGAAAAATAATAACAAAAAAATTGTAAAGTGGAGAAAGCGAGAGCGCGCGAATGCACTCAAGCAAACACAAACAGCACAGCACGATGCGTATTTTTTTTTTAAATTGAAAAAATAAATCAAAAATAAAAATAAGTGGAAAAGGCGAGAGTGTGCGAGCACACAGGAGCAAACACAAGCAGCGCAGCTTGATGCGTAGTAAAAAAAATAATAAATAGACAACTGGTCGACCTCATTAGAAATAAAAACCCAAAAGATTAGATAGACAAACAAGCAAACACATAAATGTGGAGAGAAGGGCAGTGCGCGCAGGAGCAAAGGTAAACAGCAGACAGACCTGAATCCTTATCTTTACAAGGTCGACCTCAGAACTTTGTTCAGTTTGTCTCGGTGACGGATAATGGAAGGAAGGGCAGGCAACTGGTCGACTTCATTTAAATAAACAAATAAAAAATAAGATAAACTCTCAGGAATAGATAAATAATAACAAAAAAATTGTAAAGTGGAGAAAGAGAGAGCGCGCCAATGCACTCAAGCAAACCCAAACAGCACAGCACGATGCGTATTTTTTTTTAAATTGACAAAATAAATCAAAAATAAATCAAAAATAAAAATAAGTGGAAAAGGCGAGAGTGCGCGAGCACACAGGAGCAAACACAAGCAGCGCAGCTTGATGCGTAGTAAAAAAAATAATAAATAGACAACTGGTCGACCTCATTAGAAATAAAAACCCAAAAGATTAGATAGACAAACAAACAAACACATAAATGTGGAGAGAAGGGCAGTGCGCGCAGGAGCAAAGGTAAACAGCAGACAGACCTGAATCCTTATCTTTACAAGGTCGACCTCAGAACTTTGTTCAGTTTGTCTCGGTGACGGATAATGGAAGGAAGGGCAGGCAACTGGTCGACTTCATTTAAATAAACAAATAAAAAATAAGATAAACTCTCAGGAATAGATAAATAATAACAAAAACATTGTAAAGTGGAGAAAGC
Source organism: Perognathus longimembris pacificus (assembly GCF_023159225.1). Classification (NCBI taxonomy): domain Eukaryota; kingdom Metazoa; phylum Chordata; class Mammalia; order Rodentia; family Heteromyidae; genus Perognathus; species Perognathus longimembris. Next base: position 30,140 of record NW_025957543.1, read on the forward strand.
GAGAGCGCGCGAATGCACTCAAGCAAACACAAACAGCAAAGCACGATGCGTATTTTTTTTTAAAATTGAGAAAATAAATCAAAAATAAAAATAAGTGGAAAAGGCGAGTGTGCGCGAGCACACAGGAGCAAAGACAAGCAGCGCAGCTTCATGCGTAGTAAAAAAAAATAATAAATAGACAACTGGTCGACCTCATTAGAAATAAAAACCCAAAAGATTTGATAGACAAAGAAACAAACACATAAATGTGGAGAGAAGGGCAGTGCGCACAGGAGCAAAGGTAAACAGCAGACAGACCTGAATCCTTATCTTTACAAGGTCGTCCTCAGAACTTTCTTCAGTTTGTCTCGGTGACGGATAATGGAAGGAAGGGCAGGCAACTGGTCGACTTCATTTAAATAAACAAATAAAAAATAAGATAAACTCTCAGGAATAGATGAATAATAACAAAAAAATTGTAAAGTGGAGAAAGCGAGAGCGCGCGAATGCACTCAAGGAAACACAAACAGCACAGCACGATGCGTATTTTTTTAAAAATTGACAAAATAAATCAAAAAGAAATCAAAAATAAAAATAAGTGGAAAAGGCGAGAGTGCACGAGCACACAGGAGCAAAGACAAGCAGCGCAGCTTGATGCGTAGTAAAAAAAATAATAAATAGACAACTGGTCGACCTCATTAGAAATAAAACCCCAAAAGATTAGATAGACAAACAAACAAACACATAAATGTGGAGAGAAGGGCAGTGCGCGCAGGAGCAAAGGTAAACAGCAGACAGACCTGAATCCTTATCTTTACAAGGTCGACCTCAGAACTTTGTTCAGTTTGTCTCGGTGACGGATAATGGAAGGAAGGGTAGGCAACTGGTCGACTTCATTTAAATAAACAAATAAAAAATAAGATAAACTCTCAGGAATAGATAAATAATAACAAAAACATTGTAAAGTGGAGAAAGCGAGAGCGCGCGAATGCACTCAAGCAAACACAAACAGCACAGCACGATGCGTATTTTTTTTTTAAAATTGACAAAATAAATCAAAAATAAATCAAAAATAAAAATAAGTGGAAAAGGCGAGAGTGCGCGAGCACACAGGAGCAAAGACAAGCAGTGCAGCTTGATGTGTAGTAAAAAAAATAATAAATAGACAACTGGTCTACCTCATTAGAAATAAAAACCCAAAAGATTAGATAGACAAACAAACAAACACATAAATGTGGAGAGAAGGGCAGTGCGGGCAGGAGCAAAGGTAAACAGCAGACAGACCTGAATCCTTATCTTTACAAGGTCGACCTCAGAACTTTGTTCAGTTTGTCTCGGTGACGGATAATGGAAGGAAGGGCAGGCAACTGGTCGACTTCATTTAAATAAACAAATAAAAAATAAGATAAACTCTCAGGAATAGATAAATAATAACAAAAAAATTGTAAAGTGGAGAAAGCGAGAGCGCGCGAATGCACTCAAGCAAACACAAACAGCACAGCACGATGCGTATTTTTTTTTAAAATTGACAAAATAAATCAAAAATAAAAATAAGTGGAAAAGGCGAGAGTGCGCTTGCACACAGGAGCAAAGACAAGCAGCGCAGCTTGATGCGTAGTAAAAAAAAATAATAAATAGACAACTGGTCGACCTCATTAGAAATAAAAACCCAAAATATTAGATAGACAAACAAACAAACACATAAATGTGGAGAGAAGTGCAGTGCGCGCAGGAGCAAAGGTAAACAGCAGACAGACCTGAATCCTTATCTTTACAAGGTCGACCTCAGTACTTTGTTCAGTTTCTCTCGGTGACGGATAATGGAAGGAAGGGCAGGCAAGTGGTCGACTTCATTTAAATAAACAAATAAAAAATAAGATAAACTCTCAGGAATAGATAAATAATAACAAAAAAATTGTAAAGTGGAGAAAGCGAGAGCGCGCGAATGCACTCAAGCAAACACAAACAGCACAGCACGATGCGTATTTTTTTAAAAATTGACAAAATAAATCCAAAAGAAATCAAAAATAAAAATAAGTGGAAAAGGCGAGAGTGCACGAGCACACAGGAGCAAAGACAAGCAGCGCAGATTGATGCGTAGTAAAAAAAATAATAAATAGACAACTGGTCGACCTCATTAGAAATAAAAACCCAAAAGATTAGATAGACAAACAAACAAACACATAAATGTGGAGAGAAGGGCAGTGCGCGCAGGAGCAAAGGTAAACAGCAGACAGACCTGAATCCTTATCTTTACAAGGTCGACCTCACAACTTTATTCAGTTTGTCTCGGTGACGGATAATGGAAGGAAGGGCAGGCAACTGGTCGACTTCATTTAAATAAACAAATAAAAAATAAGATAAACTCTCAGGAATAGATAAATAATAACAAAAAAATTGTAAAGTGGAGAAAGCGAGAGCGCGCGAATGCACTCAAGCAAACACAAACAGCACAGCACGATGCGTATTTTTTTTGTAAATTGACAAAATAAATCAAAAATAAAAATAAGTGGAAAAGGCGAGAGTGCGCAAGCACACAGGAGCAAACACAAGCAGCGCAGCTTGATGCGTAGTAAAAAAAATAATAAATAGACAACTGGTCGACCTCATTAGAAATAAAAACCCAAAAGATTAGATAGACAAACAAACAAACACATAAATGTGGAGAGAAGGGCAGTGCGCGCAGGAGCAAAGGTAAACAGCAGACAGACCTGAATCCTTATCTTTACAAGGTCGACCTCAGAACTTTGTTCAGTTTGTCTCGGTGACGGATAATGGAAGGAAGGGCAGACAACTGGTCGACTTCATTTAAATAAACAAATAAAAAATAAGATAAACTCTCAGGAATAGATAAATAATAACAAAAAAATTGTAAAGTGGAGAAAGCGAGAGCGCGCGAATGCACTCAAGCAAACACAAACAGCACAGCACGATGCGTATTTTTTTTTAAAATTGAAAAAATAAATCAAAAATAAAAATAAGTGGAAAAGGCGAGAGTGCGCGAGCACACAGGAGCAAACACAAGCAGCGCAGCTTGATGCGTAGTAAAAAAAATAATAAATAGACAACTGGTCGACCTCATTAGAAATAAAAACCCAAAAGATTAGATAGACAAACAAGCAAACACATAAATGTGGAGAGAAGGGCAGTGCGCGTAGGAGCAAAGGTAAACAGCAGACAGACCTGAATCCTTATCTTTACAAGGTCGACCTCAGAACTTTGTTCAGTTTGTCTCGGTGACGGATAATGGAAGGAAGGGAAGGCAACTGGTCGACTTCATTTAAATAAACAAATACAAATAAGATAAACTCTCAGGAATAGATAAATAATAACAAAAAAATTGTAAAGTGGAGAAAGCGAGAGCGCGCGAATGCACTCAAGCAAACACAAACAGCACAGCACGATGCGTATTTTTTTTTTAAATTGACAAAATAAATCAAAAATAAATCAAAAATAAAAATAAGTGGAAAAGGCGAGAGTGCGCGAGCACACAGGAGCAAAGACAAGCAGCGCAGCTTGATGCGTAGTAAAAAAAATAATAAATAGACAACTAGTCGACCTCATTAGAAATAAAAACCCAAAAGATTAGATAGACAAAGAAACAAACACATCAATGTGGAGAGAAGGGCAGTGCGCGCAGGAGCAAAGGTAAACAGCAGACAGACCTGAATCCTTATCTTTTCAAGGTCGACCTCAGAACTTTGTTCAGTTTGTCTCGGTGACGGATAATGGAAGGAAGGGCAGGCAACTGGTCGACTTCATTTAAATAAACAAAAAAAAATAAGATAAACTCTCAGGAATAGATAAATAATAAAAAAAAATTGTAAAGTGGAGAAAGCGAGAGCGCGCGAATGCACTCAAGCAAACACAAACAGCACAGCACGATGCGTATTTTTTTTAAAATTGACAAAATATATCAAAAATAAATCAAAAATAAAAATAAGTGGAAAAGGCGAGAGTGCGCGAGCACACAGGAGCAAAGACAAGCAGCGCAGCTTGATGCGTAGTAAAAAAAAATAATAAATAGACAACTGGTCGACCTCATTAAAAATAAAAACCCAAAATATTAGATAGACAAACAAACAAACACATAAATTTGGAGAGAATGGCATTGCGCGCAGGAGCAAAGGTAAACAGCAGACAGACCTGAATCCTTATCTTTACAAGGTCGACCTCAGAACTTTGCTCAGTTTGTCTCGGTGACGGATAATGGAAGGAAGGGCAGGCAACTGGTCGACTTCTTTTAAATAAAAAAATAAAAAATAAGATAAACTCTCAGGAATAGATAAATAATAACAAAAAATTGTAAAGTGGAGAAAGCGAGAGCGCGCGAATGCACTCAAGCAAACACAAACAGCACAGCACGATGCGTATTTTTTTTAAATTGACAAAATAAATCAAAAATAAATCAAAAATAAAAATAAGTGGAAAAGGCGAGTGCGCGAGCACACAGGAGCAAAGACAAGCAGCGCAGCTTGATGCGTAGTAAAAAAAAATAATAAATAGACAACTGGTCGACCTCATTAGAAATAAAAACCCAAAAGATAAGATAGACAAACAAACAAACACATAAATTTGGAAAGAAGGGCAGTGCGCGCAGGAGCAAAGGTAAACAGCAGACAGACCTGAATCCTTATCTTTACAAGGTCGACCTCAGAACTTTGTTCAGTTTGTCTCGGTGACGGATAATGGAACGAAGGGCAGGCAACTGGTCGACTTCATTTAAATAGACAAATAAAAAATAAGATAAACTCTCAGGAATAGATAAATAATAACAAAAAAATTTTAAAGTGGAGAAAGCAAGAGCGCGCGAATGCACTCAAGCAAACCCAAACAGCACAGCACGATGCATATTTTTTTTTAAAATTGACAAAATAAATCAAAAATAAATCAAAAATAAAAATAAGTGGAAAAGGTGAGAGTGCGCGAGCACACAGGAGCAAAGACAAGCAGCGCAGCTTGATGCGTAGTAAAAAAAATAATAAATAGACAACTGGTCGACCTCATTAGAAATAAAAACCCAAAAGATTAGATAGACAAACAAACAAACACATAAATGTGGAGAGAAGGGCAGTGCGCGCAGGAGCAAAGGTAAACAGCAGACAGACCTGAATCCTAACCTTTACAAGGTCGACCTCAGAACTTTGTTCAGTTTTTCTCGGTGACGGATAATGGAAGGAAGGGCAGGCAACTGGTCGACTTCATTTAAATAAACAAATAAAAAATAAGATAAACTCTCAGGAATAGATAAATAATAACAAAAAAATTGTAAAGTGGAGAAAGCGAGAGCACGCGAATGCACTCAAGCAAACACAAACAGCACAGCACGATGCGTATTTTTTTTTAATTTGACAAAATAAATCAAAAATAAATCAAAAATAAAAATAAGTGGAAAAGGCGAGAGTGCGCGAGCACACAGGAGCAAAGATAAGCAGCGCAGCTTGATGCATAGTAAAAAAAATAATAAATAGACAACTGGTCGACCTCATTACAAATAAAAACCCAAAAGATTAGATAGACAAACAAACAAACACATAAATGTGGAGAGAAGGGCAGTGCGCGCAGGAGCAAATGTAAACTGCAGACAGACCTGAATCCTTATCTTTACAAGGTCGACCTCAGAACTTTGTTCAGTTTGTCTCGGTGACGGATTATGGAAGGAAGGGCAGGCAACTGGTCGACTTCATTTAAATAAACAAATAAAAAATAAGATAAACTCTCAGGAATAGATAAATAATAACAAAAAAATTGTAAAGTGGAGAAAGCGAGAGCGCGCGAATGCACTCAAGCAAACACAAAAAACACAGCACGATGCGTTTTTTTTTTAAATTTACAAAATAAATCAAAAATATATCAAAAACAAAAATAAGTGGAAAAGGCGAGAGTGCTTTAGCACACAGGAGCAAAGACAAGCAGTGCAGCTTGATGCGTAGTAAAAAAAATAATAAATAGACAACTGGTCGACCTCATTAGATATAAAAACCCCAAAGATTATATAGACAAACAAACAAACACATAAATGTGGAGAGAAGGGCAGTGCGCGCAGGAGCAAAGGTAAACAGCAGACAGACCTGAATCCTTATCTTTACAAGGTCGAACTCAGAACTTTGTTCAGTTTGTCTCGGTGACGGATAATGGAAGGAAGGGCAGGCAACTGGTCGACTTCATTTAAATAAACAAATAAAAAATAAGATAAACTCTCAGGAATAGATAAATAATAACAAAAAAATTGTAAAGTGGAGAAAGCGAGAGCGCGCGAATGCACTCAAGCAAACAAAAACAGCACAGCACGATGCGTATTTGTTTTTAAAATTGACAAAATAAATCAAAAATAAATCAAAAATAAAAATAAGTGGAAAAGGCGAGAGTGCGCGAGCACACAGGAGCAAAGAAAAGCAGCGCATCTTGATGCGTAGTAAAAAAAATAATAAATAGACAACTGGTCGACCTCATTAGAAATAAAAACCCAAAAGATTAGATAGACAAACAAACAAACACATAAATGTGGAGAGAAGGGCAGTGGGGGCAGGCCAAAGGTAAACAGCAGACAGACCTGAATCCTTATCTTTACAAGGTCGACCTCAGAACTCTGTTCAGTTTGTCTCGGTGACGGATAATGGAAGGAAGGGCAGGCAACTGGTCGACTTCATTTAAATAAACAAATAAAAAATAAGATAAACTCTCAGGAATAGATAAATAATAACAAAAAAATTGTAAAGTGGAGAAAGCGAGAGCGCGCGAATGCACTCAAGCAAACAAAACAGCACAGCACGATGCGTATTTTTTTTTTAAATTGACAAAATAAATCAAAAATAAATCAAAAATAAAAATAAGTGGAAAAGGGGAGAGTGCACGAGCACACAGGAGCAAAGACAAGCAGCGCAGCTTGATGCATAGTAAAAAAAATAATAAATAGACAACTGGTCAACCTCATTAGAAATAAAAACCCAAAAGATTAGATAGACAAACAAACAAACACATAAATGTGGAGAGAAGGGCAGTGCGAGCAGGAGCAAAGGTAAACTGCAGACAGACCTGAATCCTTATCTTTACAAGGTCGACCTCAGAACTTTGTTCAGTTTGCCTCTGTGACGGAAAATGGAAGGAAGGGAAGGCAACTGGTCGACTTCATTTAAATAAACAAATAAAAAATAAGATAAACTCGCAGGAATAGATAAATAATAACAAAAAAATTGTAAAGTGGAGAAAGCGAGAGAACGCGAATGCACTCAAGCAAACCCAAACAGCACAGCACGATGCGTATTTTTTTTTAAAATTGACAAAATAAATCAAAAATAAATCAAAAATAAAAATAAGTGGAAAAGGTGAGAGTGCGCGAGCACACAGGAGCAAAGACAAGCAGCGCAGCTTGATGCGTAGTAAAAAAAATAATAAATAGACAACTGGTCGACCTCATTAGAAATAAAAACACAAAAGATTAGATAGACAAACAAACAAACACATAAATGTGGAGAGAAGGGCAGTGCGCGCAGGAGCAAAGTTAAACAGCAGACAGACCTGAATCCTAACCTTTACAAAGTCGACCTCAGAACTTTGTTCAGTTTTTCTCGGTGACGGATAATGGAAGGAAGGGCAGGCAACTGGTCGACTTCATTTAAATAAACGAATAAAAACTAAGATAAACTCTCAGGAATAGATAAATAATAACAAAAAAAATTGTAAAGTGGAGAAAGCGAGAGCGCGCGAATGCACTCAAGCAAACACAAACAGCACAGCACGATGCGTATTTTTTTTTAAATTGACAAAATAAATCAAAAATTAATCAAAAATAAAAATAAGTGGAAAAGGCGAGAGTGCGCGAGCACACAGGAGCAAAGACAAGCAGTGCAGCTTGATGCGTAGTAAAAAAAATAATAAATAGACAACTGGTCTACCTCATTAGAAATAAAAACCCAAAAGATTAGATAGACAAACAAACAAACACATAAATGTGGAGAGAAGGGCAGTGCGGGCAGGAGCAAAGGTAAACAGCAGACAGACCTGAATCCTTATCTTTACAAGGTCGACCTCAGAACTTTGTTCAGTTGGTCTCGGTGACGGATAATGGAAGGAAGGGCAGGCAACTGGTCGACTTCATTTAAATAAACAAATAAAAAATAAGATAAACTCTCAGGAATAGATAAATAATAACAAAAAAATTGTAAAGTGGAGAAAGCGAGAGCGCGCGAATGCACTCAAGCAAACACAAACAGCACAGCACGATGCGTATTTTTTTTTAAAATTGACAAAATAAATCAAAAATAAAAATAAGTGGAAAAGGCGAGAGTGCGCTTGCACACAGGAGCAAAGACAAGCAGCGCAGCTTGATGCGTAGTAAAAAAAAATAATAAATAGACAACTGGTCGACCTCATTAGAAATAAAAACCCAAAATATTAGATAGACAAACAAACAAACACATAAATGTGGAGAGAAGTGCAGTGCGCGCAGGAGCAAAGGTAAACAGCAGACAGACCTGAATCCTTATCTTTACAAGGTCGACCTCAGAACTTTGTTCAGTTTCTCTCGGTGACGGATAATGGAAGGAAGGGCAGGCAAGTGGTCGACTTCATTTAAATAAACAAATAAAAAATAAGATAAACTCTCAGGAATAGATAAATAATAACAAAAAAATTGTAAAGTGGAGAAAGCGAGAGCGCGCGAATGCACTCAAGCAAACACAAACAGCACAGCACGATGCGTATTTTTTTTTAATTTGACAAAATAAATCAAAAATAAATCAAAAATAAAAATAAGTGGAAAAGGCGAGAGTGCGCGAGCACACAGGAGCAAAGATAAGCAGCGCAGCTTGATGCATAGTAAAAAAAATAATAAATAGACAACTGGTCGACCTCATTACAAATAAAAACCCAAAAGATTAGATAGACAAACAAACAAACACATAAATGTGGAGAGAAGGGCAGTGCGCGCAGGAGCAAATGTAAACTGCAGACAGACCTGAATCCTTATCTTTACAAGGTCGACCTCAGAACTTTGTTCAGTTTGTCTCGGTGACGGATTATGGAAGGAAGGGCAGGCAACTGGTCGACTTCATTTAAATAAACAAATAAAAAATAAGATAAACTCTCAGGAATAGATAAATAATAACAAAAAAATTGTAAAGTGGAGAAAGCGAGAGCGCGCGAATGCACTCAAGCAAACACAAAAAACACAGCACGATGCGTTTTTTTTTTAAATTTACAAAATAAATCAAAAATATATCAAAAACAAAAATAAGTGGAAAAGGCGAGAGTGCTTTAGCACACAGGAGCAAAGACAAGCAGTGCAGCTTGATGCGTAGTAAAAAAAATAATAAATAGACAACTGGTCGACCTCATTAGATATAAAAACCCCAAAGATTATATAGACAAACAAACAAACACATAAATGTGGAGAGAAGGGCAGTGCGCGCAGGAGCAAAGGTAAACAGCAGACAGACCTGAATCCTTATCTTTACAAGGTCGACCTCAGAACTTTGTTCAGTTTGTCTCGGTGACGGATAATGGAAGGAAGGGCAGGCAACTGGTCGACTTCATTTAAATAAACAAATAAAAAATAAGATAAACTCTCAGGAATAGATAAATAATAACAAAAAAATTGTAAAGTGGAGAAAGCGAGAGCGCGCGAATGCACTCAAGCAAACAAAAACAGCACAGCACGATGCGTATTTTTTTTTAATTGACAAAATAAATCAAAAATAAATCAAAAATAAAAATAAGTGGAAAAGGCGAGAGTGCGCGAGCACACAGGAGCAAAGACAAGCAGCGCAGCTTGATGCGTAGTAAAAAAAATAATAAATAGACAACTGGTCGACCTCATTAGAAATAAAAACCCAAAAGATTAGATAGACAAACAAACAAACACATAAATGTGGAGAGAAGGGCAGTGGGGGCAGGAGCAAAGGTAAACAGCAGACAGACCTGAATCCTTATCTTTACAAGGTCGACCTCAGAACTCTGTTCAGTTTGTCTCGGTGACGGATAATGGAAGGAAGGGCAGGCAACTGGTCGACTTCATTTAAATAAACAAATAAAAAATAAGATAAACTCTCAGGAATAGATAAATAATAACAAAAAAATTGTAAAGTGGAGAAAGCGAGAGCGCGCGAATGCACTCAAGCAAACAAAACAGCACAGCACGATGCGTATTTTTTTTTAACTTGACAAAATAAATCAAAAATAAATCAAAAATAAAAATAAGTGGAAAAGGGGAGAGTGCACGAGCACACAGGAGCAAAGACAAGCAGCGCAGCTTGATGCATAGTAAAAAAAATAATAAATAGACAACTGGTCGACCTCATTAGAAATAAAAACCCAAAAGATTAGATAGACAAACAAACAAACACATAAATGTGGAGAGAAGGGCAGTGCGAGCAGGAGCAAAGGTAAACTGCAGACAGACCTGAATCCTTATCTTTACAAGGTCGACCTCAGAACTTTGTTCAGTTTGCCTCTGTGACGGAAAATGGAAGGAAGGGAAGGCAACTGGTCGACTTCATTTAAATAAACAAATAAAAAATAAGATAAACTCGCAGGAATAGATAAATAATAACAAAAAAATTGTAAAGTGGAGAAAGCGAGAGCACGCGAATGCACTCAAGCAAACCCAAAACAGCACAGCACGATGCGTATTTTTTTTTAAAATTGACAAAATAAATCAAAAATAAATCAATAATAAAAATAAGTGGAAAAGGTGAGAGTGCGCGAGCACACAGGAGCAAAGACAAGCAGCGCAGCTTGATGCGTAGTAAAAAAAATAATAAATAGACAACTGGTCGACCTCATTAGAAATAAAAACACAAAAGATTAGATAGACAAACAAACAAACACATAAATGTGGAGAGAAGGGCAGTGCGCGCAGGAGCAAAGTTAAACAGCAGACAGACCTGAATCCTAACCTTTACAAAGTCGACCTCAGAACTTTGTTCAGTTTTTCTCGGTGACGGATAATGGAAGGAAGGGCAGGCAACTGGTCGACTTCATTTAAATAAACGAATAAAAACTAAGATAAACTCTCAGGAATAGATAAATAATAACAAAAAAATTGTAAAGTGGAGAAAGCGAGAGCGCGCGAATGCACTCAAGCAAACACAAACAGCACAGCACGATGCGTATTTTTTTTTAAATTGACAAAATAAATCAAAAATAAAAATAAGTGGAAAAGGCGAGAGTGCGCGAGCACACAGGAGCAAAGACAAGCAGCGCAGCTTGATGCGTAGTAAAAAAAAATAATAAATAGACCACTGGTCGACCTCATTAGAAATAAAAACCCAAAAGATTAGATAGACAAAGAAACAAACACATAAATGTGGAGAGAAGGGCAGTGCGCGCAGGAGCAAAGGGAAAAAGCAGACAGACCTGAATCCTTATCTTTACAATTTCGACCTCAGAACTTTGTTCAGTTTGTCTCGGTGACGGATAATGGAAGGAAGGGCAGGCAACTGGTCAACTTCATTTAAATAAGCAAATAAAAAATAAGATAAACTCTCAGGAATAGATAAATAATAACAAAAAAATTGTAAAGTGGAGAAAGCGAGAGCGCGCAAATGCACTCAAGCAAACACAAACAGCACAGCACGACGCGTATTTTTTTTAAATTGACAAAATAAATCAAAAATAAATCAAAAATAAAAATAAGTGGAAAAGGCGAGAGTGCGCGAGCACACAGGAGCAAAGACAAGCAGCGCAGCTTGATGCGTAGTAAAAAAAATAATAAATAGACAACTGGTCGACCTCATTAGAAATAAAATCCCAAAAGATTAGATAGACAAACAAACAAACACATAAATATGGAGAGAAGGGCAGTGCGCGCAGGAGCAAAGGTAAACAGCAGACAGACCTGAATCCTTATCTTTACAAGGTCGACCTCAGAACTTTGTTCAGTTTGTCTCGGTGACGGATAATGGAAGGAAGGGCAGGCAACTGGTCAACTTCATTTAAATAAGCAAATAAAAAATAAGATATACTCTCAGGAATAGATAAATAATAACAAAAACTTGTAAAGTGGAGAAAGCGAGAGCGCGCGAATGCACTCAAGCAAACACAAACAGCACAGCACGATGCGTATTTTTTTTTAAATTGACAAAATAAATCAAAAATTAATCAAAAATAAAAATAAGTGGAAAAGGCGAGAGTGCGCTAGCACACAGGAGCAAAGACAAGCAGCGCAGCTTGATGCGTAGTAAAAAAAATAATAAATAGACAACTGGTCGACCTCATTAGAAATAAAAACCCAAAAGATTAGATAGACAAACAAACATACACATAAATGTGGAGAGAAGGGCAGTGCACGCAGGAGCAAAGGTAAACAGCAGACAGACCTGAATCCTTATCTTTACAAGGTCGACCTCAGAACTTTGTTCAGTTTGTCTCGGTGACGGATAATGGAAGGAAGGGCAGGCAACTGGTCGACTTCATTTAAATAAACAAATAAAAAATAAGATAAACTCTCAGGAATAGATAAATAATAACAAAACAATTGTAAAGTGGAGAAAGCGAGAGCGCGCGAATGCACTCAAGCAAACACAAACAGCACAGCACGATGCGTATTTTTTTTAAATTGACAAAATAAATCAAAAATAAATCAAAAATAAAAATAAGTGGAAAAGGCGAGAGTGCGCGAGCACACAGGAGCAAAGACAAGCAGCGCAGCTTGATGCGTAGTAAATAAAATAATAAATAGACAACTGGTCGACCTCATTAGAAATAAAATCCCAAAAGATTAGATAGACAAACAAACAAACACATAAATGTGGAGAGAAGGGCAGTGCCCGCAGGAGCAAAGGTAAACAGCAGACAGACCTGAATCCTTATCTTTACAAGGTCGACCTCAGAACTTTGTACAATTTGTCTCGGTGACGGATAATGGAAGGAAGGGCAGGCAACTGGTCGACTTCATTTAAATAAACAAATAAAAAATAAGATAAACTCTCAGGAATAGATAAATAATAACAAAAAAAATTGTAAAGTGGAGAAAGCGAGCGCGCGCGAATGCACTCAAGCAAACACAAACAGCACAGCACGATGCGTATTTTTTTTAAAATTGACAAAATAAATCAAAAATAAAAATAAGTGGAAAAGGCGAGAGCGCGCGAGCACACGGGAGCAAAGACAAGCAGCGCAGCTTGATGCGTAGTAAAATAAATAATAAATAGACAATTGGTCGACCTCATTAGAAATAAAAACCCAAAAGATTAGATAGACAAACAAACAAACACATAAATGTGGAGAACAGGGCAGTGCGCGCAGGCGCAAAGGTAAACAGCAGACAGACCTGAATCCTTATCTTTACAATGTCGACCTCAGAACTTTGTTCAGTTTGTCTCGGTGACGGATAATGGAAGGAAGGGCAGGCAACTGGTCGACTTCATTTAAATAAACAAATAAAAAATAAGATAAACTCTCAGGTATAGATAAATAATAACAAAAAAATTGTAAAATGGAGAAAGCGAGAGCGCTCGAATGCACTCAAGCAAACACAAACAGCACAGCACGATGCGTATTTTTTTTAAAATTGACAAAATAAATCAAAAATAAACCAAAAATAAAAATAAGTGGAAAAGGCGAGAGTGCGCGAGCACACAGGAGCAAAGACAAGCAGCGCAGCTTGATGCGTAGTAAAAAAAATAATAAATAGACAACTGGTCGACCTCATTAGAAATAAAAACCCAAAAGATTAGGTAGACAAACAAACAAACACATAAATGTGGAGAGCAGCGCAGTGCGCGCAGGAGCAAAGGTAAACAGCAGACAGACCTGAATCCTTATCATTACAAGGTCGACCTCAGAACTTTGTTCAGTTTGTCTCGGTGACGGATAATGGAAGGAAGGGCAGGCAACTGGTCGACTTCATTTAAATAAACAAATAAAAAATAAGATAAACTCTCAGGAATAGATAAATAATAACAAAAAAATTGTAAAGTGGAGAAAGCGAGAGCGCGCGAATGCACTCAAGCAAACACAAACAGCACAGCACGATGCGTATTTTTTTTAAAAATTGACAAAATAAATCAAAAATAAATCAAAAATAAAAATAAGTGGAAAAGGCGAGAGTGCGCGAGCACACAGGAGCAAAGACAAGCAGCGCAGCTTGATGCGTAGTAAAAAAAATAATAAATAGACAACTGGTCGACCTCATTAGAAATAAATACCCAAAAGATTAGAAAGACAAACAAACAAACACATAAATGTGGAGAGAAGGGCAGTGCGCGCAGGAGCAAAGGTAAACAGCAGACAGACCTAAATCCTTATCTTTACAAGGTCGACCTCAGAACTTTGTTCAGTTGGTCTCGGTGACGGATAATGGAAGGAAGGGCAGGCAACTGGGCGACTTCATTTAAATAAACAAATAAAAAATAAGATAAACTCTCAGGAATAGATAAATAATAACAAAAAAATTGTAAAGTGCAGAAAGCGAGAGCGCGCGAATGCACTCAAGCAAACACAAACAGCACAGCACGATGCGTATTTTTTTTTAAAATTGACAAAATAAATCAAAAATAAAAATAAGTGGAAAAGGCGAGAGTGCGCGAGCACACAGGAGCAAAGACAAGCATCGCAGCTTGATGCGTAGTAAAAAAAATAATAAATAGACAACTGGTCGACCTCATTAGAAATAAAAACCCAAAAGATTAGATAGACAAACAAACAAACACATAAATGTGGACAGAAGGGTAGTGCGCGCAGGAGCAAAGGTAAACAGCCAGGACAGACCTGAATGCTTATTTTACAAGGTCGACCTCAGAACTTTGTTCAGTTTGTTCGGTGACGGATAATGGAAGGAAGGGCAGGCAAACTGGTCGACTTAATTTAAATAAACAAAAAATAAGATAAACTCTCAGGAATAGATAAATAATAACAAAAAAATTGTAAAGTGGAGAAAGCGAGAGCGCGCGAATGCACTCAAGCAAAAACAAACAGCACAGCACGATGCGTATTTTTTTTTTAAAATTGTCCAAAATTAATCAAAAATAAATCAAAAATAAAAATAAGTGGAAAAGGCGAGAGTGCGCGAGCACACAGGAGCAAAGACAAGCAGCGCAGCTTGATGCGTAGTAAAAAAAATAATAAATAGACAACGGGTCGACCTCATTAGAAATAAAAACCCAAAAGATTAGATAGACCAAACAAACAAACACATAAATGTGGAGAGAAGGGCAGTGCGCGCAGGAGCAAAGGTAAACAGCAGACAGACCTGAATCCTTATCTTTACAAGGTCGACCTCAGAATTTTGTTCAGTTTTGTCTCGGTGACGGATAATGGAAGGAAGGGCAGGCAACTGGGTCGGACTTCATTTAAATAAACAAAAAAAAAATAAGATAAACTCTCAGGAATAGATAAATAATAACAAAAGAAATTGTAAAGTGGAGAAAGCGAGAGCGCGCGAATGCACTCAAGCAAACACAAACAGCACAGCACGATGCGTATTTTTTTTAAATTGACAAAATAAATCAAAAATAAATCAAAAATAAAAATAAGTTGAAAAGGCGAGAGTGCACGAGCACACAGGAGCAAAGACAAGCAGCGCAGCTTGATGCGTAGTAAAAAAAATAATAAATAGACAACGGGTCGACCTCATTAGAAATAAAAACCCAAAAGATTAGATAGACAAACAAACAAACACATAAATGTGGAGAGAAGGGCAGTGCGCGCAGGAGCAAAGGTAAACAGCAGACAGACCTGAATCCTTATCTTTACAAGGTCGACCTCAGAATTTTGTTCAGTTTGTCTCGGTGACGGATAATGGAAGGAAGGGCAGGCAACTGGTCGACTTCATTTAAATAAACAAATAAAAAATAAGATAAACTCTCAGGAATAGATAAATAATAACAAAGAAATTGTAAAGTGGAGAAAGCGAGAGCGGCGCGAATGCTCACTCAACAAACACAAACAGCACAGCACGATGCGTATTTTTTTTTAAATTGACAAAATAAATCAAAAATAAATCAAAAATAAAAATAAGTTGAAAAGGCGAGAGTGCACGAGCACACAGGAGCAAAGACAAGCAGCGCAGCTTGATGCGTAGTAAAAAAAAATATAAATAGACAACTGGTCGACCTCATTAGAAATAAAAACCCAAAAGATTAGATAGACAAACAACAAAACACATAAATGTGGAGAGAAGGGCAGTGCGCGCAGGAGCAAAGGTAAACAGCAGACAGACCTGAATCCTTATCTTTACAAGGTCGACCTCAGAACTTTGTTCAGTTGGTCTCGGTGACGGATAATGGAAGGAAGGGCAGGCAACTGGTCGACTTCATTTAAATAAACAAATAAAAAATAAGATAAACTCTCAGGAATAGATAAATAATAACAAAAAAATTGTAAAGTGCAGAAAGCGAGAGCGCGCCAATGCACTCAAGCAAACACAAACAGCACAGCACGATGCGTATTTTTTTTTTAAAATTGACAAAATAAATCAAAAATAAATCAAAAACAAAAAATAAGTGGAAAAGGCGAGAGTGCGCGAGCACACAGGAGCAAAGACAAGCAGCGCAGCTTGATGCGTAGTAAAAAAAATAATAAATAGACAACTGGTCGACCTCATTAGAAATAAAAACCCAAAAGATTAGATAGACAAACAAACAAACACATAAATGTGGAGAGAAGGGCAGTGCGCACAGGAGCAAAGGTAAACAGCAGACAGACCTGAATCCTTATCTTTACAAGGTCGACCTCAGAACTTTGTTTCAGTTTGTCTCGGTGACGGATAATGGAAGGAAGGGCAGGCAACTGGTCGACTTCATTTAAATAAACAAATAAAAAAATAAGATAAACTCTCAGGAATAGATAAATAATAACAAAAAATTGTAACGTGCAGAAAGCGAGGAGCGCGCGAATGCACTCAAGCAAACACAAACAGCACAGCACGATGCGTATTTTTTTAAATTGACAAAATAAATCAAAAATAAATCAAAAATAAAAATTAGTGGAAAAGGCGAGAGTGGCGCGAGCACACAGGAGCAAAGACAAGCAGCGCAGCTTGATGCGTAGTAAAAAAAATAATAAATAGACAACTGGTCGACCTCATTAGAAATAAAAACCCAAAAGATTAGATAGACAAACAAACAAACACATAAATGTGGAGAGAAGGGCAATGCGCGCAGGAGCAAAGGTAAACAGCAGGACAGACCTGAATCCTTATCTTTACAATGTCGACCTCAGAACTTTGTTCAGTTTGTCTCGGTGACGGATAATGGAAGGAAGGGCAGGCAAACTGGTCGACTTCATTTAAATAAACAAATAAAAAATAAGATAAACTCTCAGGAATAGATAAATAATAACAAAAAAATTGTAAAGTGCAGAAAGCGAGAGCGCGCGAATGCACTCAAGCAAACACAAACAGCACAGCACGATGCGTATTTTTTTTTTAAATTGACAAAATAAATAAAAAATAAAAATAAGTGGAAAAGGCGAGATGTGGCGCGAGCACACAGGAGCAAAGACAAGCAGCGCAGCTTGATGCGTAGTAAAAAAAATAATAAATAGACAACTGGTCGACCTCATTAGAAATAAAAACCCAAAAGATTAGATAGACAAACAAACAAACACATAAATGTGGAGAGAAGGGCAGGTGCGCGCAGGAGCAAAGGTAAACAGCAGACAGACCTGAATCCTTATCTTACAAGGTCGACCTCAGAACTTTGTTCAGTTGGTCTCGGTGACGGATAATGGAAGGAAGGGCAGGCAACTGGTCGACTTCATTTAAATAAACAAATAAAAAATAAGATAAACTCTCAGGAATAGATAAATAATAACAAAAAAATTGTAAACTGCAGAAAGTGAGAGCGCGCGAATGCACTCAAGCAAACACAAACAGCACAGCACGATGCGTATTTTTTTTTTAAATTGACAAAATAAATCAAAAATAAATCAAAAATAAAAATAAGTGGAAAAGGTGAGAGTGCGCGAGCACACAGGAGCAAATACAAGCAGCGCAGCTTGATGCGTAGTAAAAAAAATAATAAATAGACAACTGGTCGACCTCATTGGAAATAAAAACCCAAAAGAATAGATAGACAAACAAACAAACACATAAATGTGGAGAGAAGGGCAGTGCGGGCAGGAGCAAAGGTAAACAGCAGGACAGACCTGAATCCTTATCTTTACAAGGTCGACCTCAGAAACTTTGTTTCAGTTTGTCTCGGTGACGGATAATGGAAGGAAGTGCAGGCAACTGGTCGACTTCATTTAAATAAACAATTAAAAAAATGATAAACTCCTCAGGAATAGATAATAATAACAAAAAAAATTGTAAAGTGGAGAAAGCGAGAGCGCGCGAATGCACTCAAGCAAACACAAACAGCACAGCACGATGCGTATTTTTTTTTAAATTGACAAAATAAATCAAAAATAAATCAAAAATAAAAATAAGTGGAAAAGGTGAGAGTGCGCGAGCACACAGGAGCAAAGACAAGCAGCGCAGCTTGATGCGTAGTAAAAAAAATAATAAATAGACAACTGGTCGACCTCATTAGAAATAAAAACCCAAAAGAATAGATAGACAAACAAACAAAACACATAAATGTGGAGAGAAGGGCAGTGCGCGCAGGAGCAAAGGTAAACAGCAGACACTGAATCCTTATCTTTACAAGGTCGACCTCAGAACTTTGTTCAGTTTGTCTCGGTGACGGATAATGGAAGGAAGGGCAGGCAACTGGTCGACTTCATTTAAATAAACAAATAAAAAATAAGATAAACTCTCAGGAATAGATAAATAATAACAAAAAATTGCAAAGTGGAGAAAGCGAGAGCGCGCGAATGCACTCAAGCAAACACAAACAGCACAGCACGATGCGTTTTTTTTTTTTTTAAATTGACAAAATAAATCAATAATAAAAAATAAGTGGAAAAGGCGAGAGTGCGCGAGCACACAGGAGCAAAGACAAGCAGCGCAGCTTGATGCGTAGTAAAAAAAAATAATAAATAGACAACTGGTCGACCTCATTAGAAATAAAAACCCAAAAGATTAGATAGACAAACAAACAAACACATAAAATGTGGAGAGAAGGGCAGTGCGCGCAGGAGCAAAGGTAAACAGCAGACAGACCTGAATCCTTTTTTTTTCAAGGACGACCTCAGAACTTTGTTAAGTTTGTCTCGGTGACGGATTATGGAAGGAAGGGCAGGCAACTGGTCGACTTCATTTAAATAAACAAATAAAAAATAGATAAACTCTCAGGAATAGATAAATAATAACAAAAAAATTGTAAAGTGGAGAAAGCGAGAGCGCGCGAATGCACTCAAGCAAAAACAAACAGCACAGCACGATGCGTATTTTTTTTTTAAATTGACAAATTTAATCAAAAATAAATCAAAAATAAAAATAAGTGGAAAAGGCGAGAGTGCGCGAGCACACAGGAGCAAAGACAAGCAGCGCAGCTTGATGCGTAGTAAAAAAATAATAAATAGACAACGGGTCGACCTCATTAGAAATAAAAAACCCAAAAGATTAGATAGACAAACAAACAAACACATAAATGTGGAGAGAAGGGCAGTG
>NW_025957544.1:0-34091 GCF_023159225.1 Perognathus longimembris pacificus
TTTTTTGTTATTATTTATCTATTCCTGAGAATTTATGTTATTTTTTATTTGATTATTTAAAGAAGTCGACCAATTGCCTGCCCTTCCTTCCATTATCCGTCACCGAGACAAACTGAACAAAGTTCTGAGGTCGACCTTGTAAAGATAAGGATTCAGGTCTGTGTGATGTTTACCTTTGCTCATGCGCGCACTGCCCTTCTCTCCACATTTATGTGTTTGTTTGTTTGTCTATCTAATCTTTTGGGTTTTTATTTCTAATGAGGTCGACCAGTTGTCTATTTATTATTTTTTTTACTACGCATCAAGCTGCGCTGCTTGTCTTTGCTCCTGTGTGCTCGCGCACTCTCGCCTTTTCTACTTATTTTTATTTTTGATTATTTTTGATTTGTATTGCCAATTTAAAAAAAAATACGCATCGTGCTGTGCTGTTTGTGTTTGCTTGAGTGCATTCCCGCGCTCTCGCTTTCTCCACTTTACAATTTTTTTGTTATTATTTATCTATTCCTGAGAGTTTATCTTATTATCTTTTGTTTATTTAAATGAAGTCGACCAGTTGCCTGCCCTTCCTTCCATTATCCGTCACCGAGACAAACTGAACAAAGTTCTGAGGTCGACCTTGTAAAGATAAGGGTTCAGGTCTGTCTGCTGTTTATCTTTGCTCCTGCACGCACTGCCCTTCTCTCCACATTTATGTGTTTGTTTGTTTGTCTATCGAATCTTTTGGGTTTTTATTTCTAATGAGGTCGACCAGTTGTCTATTTATTATTTTTTTTACTACGCATCAAGCTGCGCTGCTTGTCTTTGCTCCTGTGTGCTCGCGCACTCTCGCCTTTTCCACTTATTTTTATTTTTGATTTATTTTTGATTTATTTTGTCAATTTAAAAAAAATACGCATCGTGCTGTGCTGTTTGTGTTTGCTTGAGTGCATTCGCGCGCTCTCGCTTTCTGTACTTTACAATTTTTTTTGTTATTATTTATCTATTCCTGAGAGTTTATCTTATTTTTTGTTTATTTAAATGAAGTCGACCAGTTGCCTGCCCTTCCTTCCATTATCCGTCACCGAGACAAACTGAACAAAGTTCTGAGGTCGACCTTGTAAAGATAAGTATTCAGGTCTGTCTGCTGTTTACCTTTGCTCCTGCGCGCACTGCCCTTCTCTCCACATTTATGTGTTTGTTTGTTTGTCTATCTAATCTTTTGGGTTTTTATTTCTAATGAGGTCGCCCAGTTGTCTATTTATTATTTTTTTTACTACGCATCAAGCTGCGCTGCTTGTCTTTGCTCCTGTGTGCTCGCGCACTCTCGCCTTTTCCACTTATTTTTATTTTTGATTTATTTTGTCAATTTTAAAAAAAAATACGCATCGTGCTGTGCTGTTTGTGTTTGCTTGAGTGCATTCGCGCGCTCTCGCTTTCTCCACTTTACAATTTTTTTCTTATTATTTATCTATTCCTGAGAGTTTATCTTATTTTTTATTTGTTTATTTTAATGAAGTCGACCAGTTGCCTGCACTTCCTTCCATTATCCGTCACCGAGACAAACTGAACAAAGTTCTGAGGTCGACCTTGTAAAGATAAGGATTCAGGTCTGTCTGCTGTTTACTTTTGCTCCTGCGCGCACTTCCCTTCTCTCCACATTTATGTGTTTGTTTGTTTGTCTATCTAATCTTTTGGGTTTTTATTTCTAATGAGGTCGACCAGTTGTCTATTTATTATTTTTTTTACAACGCATCAAGCTGCGCTGCTTGTCTTTGCTCCTGTGTGCTCGCGCACTCTCGCCTTTTCCACTTATTTTTATTTTTGATTTATTTTTGATTTATTTTGTCAATTTTAAAAATAAAATACGCATCGTGCTGTGCTGTTTGTGTTTGCTTGAGTGCATTCGCGCACTCTCGCTTTCTCCACTTTACAATTTTTTGTTATTATTTATCTATTCCTGAGAGTTTATCATTTTTTTAATTGTTTATTTAAATGAATTCGACCAGTTGCCTGCCCTTCCTTCCATTATCCGTCACCGAGACAAACTGAACAAAGTTCTGAGGTCGACCTTGTAAAGATAAGGATTCAGGTCTGTCTGATGTTTACCTTTCCTCCTGCGCGCACTGCCCTTCTCTCCACATTTATGTGTTTGTTTGTTTGTCTATCTAATCTTTTGGGTTTTTATTTCTAATGAGGTCGACCAGTTGTCTATTTATTATTTTTTTTACTACGCATCAAGCTGCGCTGCTTGTCTTTGCTCCTGTGTGCTCGCGCACTCTCGCCTTTTCCACTTATTTTTATTTTTGATTTATTTTGTCAATTTAAAAAAAACATACGCATCGTGCTGTGCTGTTTGTGTTTGCTTGAGTGCATTCCCGCGCTCTCGCTTTCTCCACTTTACAATTTTTTGTTATTATTTATCTATTCCTGAGAGTTTATCTTATTTTTTATTTGTTTATTTAAATGAAGTCGACCGGCTTGCCTGCCCTTCCTTCCATTATCCGTCACCGAGACAAACTGAACAAAGTTCTGAGGTCGACCTTGTAAAGATAAGGATTCAGGTCTGTCTGCTGTTTACTTTTGCTCCTGCGCGCACTGCCCTTCTCTCCACATTTATGTGTTTGTTTGTTTGTCTATCTAATCTTTTGGGTTTTTATTTCTAATGAGGTCGACCAGTTGTCTATTTATTATTTTTTTTTACTACGCATCAAGCTGCGCTGCTTGTCTTTGCTCCTGTGTGCTCGCGCACTCTCGCCTTTTCCACTTATTTTTATTTTTGATTTAATTTTGATTTATTTTGTCAATTTTAAAAAAAATACGCATCGTGCTGTGCTGTTTGTGTTTGCTTGAGTGCATTCGCGCGCTCCTCGCTTTCTCCACTTTACAATTTTTTTGTTATTATTTATCTATTCCTGAGAGTTTATCTTATTTTTTATTTGTTTATTTAAATGAAGTCGACCAGTTGCCTGCCCTTCCTTCCATTATCCGTCACCGAGACAAACTGAACAAAGTTCTGAGGTCGACCTTGTAAAGATAAGGATTCAGGTCTGTCTGCTGTTTACGTTTGCTCCTGCGCGCACTGCCCTTCTCTCCACATTTATGTTTTTGTTTGTTTGTCTATCTAATCTTTTGGGTTTTTATTTCTAATGAGGTCGACCAGTTGTCTATTTATTATTTTTTTTACTACGCATCAAGCTGCGCTGCTTGTCTTTGCTCCTGTGTGCTCGCGCACTCTCGCCTTTTCCACTAATTTTTATTTTTGATTTATTTTTGATTTATTTTGTCAATTTTAAAAAAATACGAATCGTGCTGTGCTGTTTGTGTTTGCTTGAGTGCATTCGCGCGCTCTCGCTTTCTCCACTTTACAATTTTTTTGTTATTATTTATCTATTCCTGAGAATTTATCTTATTTTTTATTTGTTTATTTTAATGAAGTCGACCAGTTGCCTGCACTTCCTTCCATTATCCGTCACCGAGACAAACTGAACAAAGTTCTGAGGTCGACCTTGTAAAGATAAGGATTCAGGTCTGTCTGCTGTTTACCTTTGCTCCTGCGCGCACTGCCCTTCTCTCCACATTTATGTGTTTGTTTGTTTGTCTATCTAATCTTTTGGGTTTTTATTTCTAATGAGGTCGACCAGTTGTCTATTTATTATTTTTTTTACAACGCATCAAGCTGCGCTGCTTGTCTTTGCTCCTGTGTGCTCGCGCACTCTCGCCTTTTCCACTTATTTATATTTTTGATTTATTTTTGATTTATTTTGTCAATTTTAAAAATAAAATACGCATCGTGCTGTGCTGTTTGTGTTTGCTTGAGTGCATTCGCGCACTCTCGCTTTCTCCACTTTACAATTTTTTGTTATTATTTATCTATTCCTGAGAGTTTATCATTTTTTTAATTGTTTATTTAAATGAATTCGACCAGTTGCCTACCCTTCCTTCCATTATCCGTCACCGAGACAAACTGAACAAAGTTCTGAGGTCGACCTTGTAAAGATAAGGATTCAGGTCTGTCTGATGTTTACCTTTCCTCCTGCGCGCACTGCCCCTTCTCTCCACATTTATGTGTTTGTTTGTTTGTCTATCTAATCTTTTGGGTTTTTATTTCTAATGAGGTCGACCAGTTGTCTATTTATTATTTTTTTTACTACGCATCAAGCTGCGCTGCTTGTCTTTGCTCCTGTGTGCTCGCGCACTCTCGCCTTTTCCACTTATTTTTATTTTGGATTTATTTTGTCAATTTAAAAAAAACATACGCATCGTGCTGTGCTGTTTGTGTTTGCTTGAGTGCATTCCCGCGCTCTCGCTTTCTCCACTTTACAATTTTTTGTTATTATTTATCTATTCCTGAGAGTTTATCTTATTTTTTATTTGTTTATTTAAATGAAGTCGACCGGTTGCCTGCCCTTCCTTCCATTATCCGTCACCGAGACAAACTGAACAAAGTTCTGAGGTCGACCTTGTAAAGATAAGGATTCAGGTCTGTCTGCTGTTTACTTTTGCTCCTGCGCGCACTGCCCTTCTCTCCACATTTATGTGTTTGTTTGTTTGTCTATCTAATCTTTTGGGTTTTTATTTCTAATGAGGTCGACCAGTTGTCTATTTATTATTTTTTTTTACTACGCATCAAGCTGCGCTGCTTGTCTTTGCTCCTGTGTGCTCGCGCACTCTCGCCTTTTCCACTTATTTTTATTTTTGATTTAATTTTGATTTATTTTGTCAATTTAAAAAAAAAATACGCATCGTGCTGTGCTGTTTGTGTTTGCTTGAGTGCATTCGCGCGCTCTCGCTTTCTCCACTTTACAATTTTTTTGTTATTATTTATCTATTCCTGAGAGTTTATCTTATTTTTTATTTGTTTATTTAAATGAAGTCGACCAGTTGCCTGCCCTTCCTTCCATTATCCGTCACCGAGACAAACTGAACAAAGTTCTGAGGTCGACCTTGTAAAGATAAGGATTCAGGTCTGTCTGCTGTTTACGTTTGCTCCTGCGCGCACTGCCCTTCTCTCCACATTTATGTTTTTGTTTGTTTGTCTATCTAATCTTTTGGGTTTTTATTTCTAATGAGGTCGACCAGTTGTCTATTTATTATTTTTTTTACTACGCATCAAGCTGCGCTGCTTGTCTTTGCTCCTGTGTGCTCGCGCACTCTCGCCTTTTCCACTAATTTTTATTTTTGATTTATTTTTGATTTATTTTGTCAATTTTAAAAAAAATACGCATCGTGCTGTGCTGTTTGTGTTTGCTTGAGTGCATTCGCGCGCTCTCGCTTTCTCCACTTTACAATTTTTTTGTTATTATTTATCTATTCCTGAGAATTTATGTTATTTTTTATTTGATTATTTAAAGAAGTCGACCAATTGCCTGCCCTTCCTTCCATTATCCGTCACCGAGACAAACTGAACAAAGTTCTGAGGTCGACCTTGTAAAGATAAGGATTCAGGTCTGTGTGATGTTTACCTTTGCTCATGCGCGCACTGCCCTTCTCTCCACATTTATGTGTTTGTTTGTTTGTCTATCTAATCTTTTGGGTTTTTATTTCTAATGAGGTCGACCAGTTGTCTATTTATTATTTTTTTTACTACGCATCAAGCTGCGCTGCTTGTCTTTGCTCCTGTGTGCTCGCGCACTCTCCGCCTTTTCTACTTATTTTTATTTTTGATTATTTTTGATTTGTATTGCCAATTTAAAAAAAAATACGCATCGTGCTGTGCTGTTTGTGTTTGCTTGAGTGCATTCCCGCGCTCCTCGCTTTCTCCACTTTACAATTTTTTTGTTATTATTTATCTATTCCTGAGAGTTTATCTTATTATCTTTTGTTTATTTAAATGAAGTCGACCAGTTGCCTGCCCTTCCTTCCATTATCCGTCACCGAGACAAACTGAACAAAGTTCTGAGGTCGACCTTGTAAAGATAAGGGTTCAGGTCTGTCTGCTGTTTATCTTTGCTCCTGCACGCACTGCCCTTCTCTCCACATTTATGTGTTTGTTTGTTTGTCTATCGAATCTTTTGGGTTTTTATTTCTAATGAGGTCGACCAGTTGTCTATTTATTATTTTTTTTACTACGCATCAAGCTGCGCTGCTTGTCTTTGCTCCTGTGTGCTCGCGCACTCTCGCCTTTTCCACTTATTTTTATTTTTGATTTATTTTTGATTTATTTTGTCAATTTAAAAAAAATACGCATCGTGCTGTGCTGTTTGTGTTTGCTTGAGTGCATTCGCGCGCTCTCGCTTTCTGTACTTTACAATTTTTTTGTTATTATTTATCTATTCCTGAGAGTTTATCTTATTTTTTGTTTATTTAAATGAAGTCGACCAGTTGCCTGCCCTTCCTTCCATTATCCGTCACCGAGACAAACTGAACAAAGTTCTGAGGTCGACCTTGTAAAGATAAGTATTCAGGTCTGTCTGCTGTTTACCTTTGCTCCTGCGCGCACTGCCCTTCTCTCCACATTTATGTGTTTGTTTGTTTGTCTATCTAATCTTTTGGGTTTTTATTTCTAATGAGGTCGCCCAGTTGTCTATTTATTATTTTTTTTACTACGCATCAAGCTGCGCTGCTTGTCTTTGCTCCTGTGTGCTCGCGCACTCTCGCCTTTTCCACTTATTTTTATTTTTGATTTATTTTGTCAATTTTAAAAAAAAATACGCATCGTGCTGTGCTGTTTGTGTTTGCTTGAGTGCATTCGCGCGCTCTCGCTTTCTCCACTTTACAATTTTTTTCTTATTATTTATCTATTCCTGAGAGTTTATCTTATTTTTTATTTGTTTATTTTAATGAAGTCGACCAGTTGCCTGCACTTCCTTCCATTATCCGTCACCGAGACAAACTGAACAAAGTTCTGAGGTCGACCTTGTAAAGATAAGGATTCAGGTCTGTCTGCTGTTTACTTTTGCTCCTGCGCGCACTTCCCTTCTCTCCACATTTATGTGTTTGTTTGTTTGTCTATCTAATCTTTTGGGTTTTTATTTCTAATGAGGTCGACCAGTTGTCTATTTATTATTTTTTTTACAACGCATCAAGCTGCGCTGCTTGTCTTTGCTCCTGTGTGCTCGCGCACTCTCGCCTTTTCCACTTATTTTTATTTTTGATTTATTTTTGATTTATTTTGTCAATTTTAAAAATAAAATACGCATCGTGCTGTGCTGTTTGTGTTTGCTTGAGTGCATTCGCGCACTCTCGCTTTCTCCACTTTACAATTTTTTGTTATTATTTATCTATTCCTGAGAGTTTATCATTTTTTTAATTGTTTATTTAAATGAATTCGACCAGTTGCCTGCCCTTCCTTCCATTATCCGTCACCGAGACAAACTGAACAAAGTTCTGAGGTCGACCTTGTAAAGATAAGGATTCAGGTCTGTCTGATGTTTACCTTTCCTCCTGCGCGCACTGCCCTTCTCTCCACATTTATGTGTTTGTTTGTTTGTCTATCTAATCTTTTGGGTTTTTATTTCTAATGAGGTCGACCAGTTGTCTATTTATTATTTTTTTTACTACGCATCAAGCTGCGCTGCTTGTCTTTGCTCCTGTGTGCTCGCGCACTCTCGCCTTTTCCACTTATTTTTATTTTTGATTTATTTTGTCAATTTAAAAAAAACATACGCATCGTGCTGTGCTGTTTGTGTTTGCTTGAGTGCATTCCCGCGCTCTCGCTTTCTCCACTTTACAATTTTTTGTTATTATTTATCTATTCCTGAGAGTTTATCTTATTTTTTATTTGTTTATTTAAATGAAGTCGACCGGTTGCCTGCCCTTCCTTCCATTATCCGTCACCGAGACAAACTGAACAAAGTTCTGAGGTCGACCTTGTAAAGATAAGGATTCAGGTCTGTCTGCTGTTTACTTTTGCTCCTGCGCGCACTGCCCTTCTCTCCACATTTATGTGTTTGTTTGTTTGTCTATCTAATCTTTTGGGTTTTTATTTCTAATGAGGTCGACCAGTTGTCTATTTATTATTTTTTTTTACTACGCATCAAGCTGCGCTGCTTGTCTTTGCTCCTGTGTGCTCGCGCACTCTCGCCTTTTCCACTTATTTTTATTTTTGATTTAATTTTGATTTATTTTGTCAATTTTAAAAAAAATACGCATCGTGCTGTGCTGTTTGTGTTTGCTTGAGTGCATTCGCGCGCTCTCGCTTTCTCCACTTTACAATTTTTTGTTATTATTTATCTATTCCTGAGAGTTTATCTTATTTTTTATTTGTTTATTTAAATGAAGTCGACCAGTTGCCTGCCCTTCCTTCCATTATCCGTCACCGAGACAAACTGAACAAAGTTCTGAGGTCGACCTTGTAAAGATAAGGATTCAGGTCTGTCTGCTGTTTACGTTTGCTCCTGCGCGCACTGCCCTTCTCTCCACATTTATGTTTTTGTTTGTTTGTCTATCTAATCTTTTGGGTTTTTATTTCTAATGAGGTCGACCAGTTGTCTATTTATTATTTTTTTTACTACGCATCAAGCTGCGCTGCTTGTCTTTGCTCCTGTGTGCTCGCGCACTCTCGCCTTTTCCACTAATTTTTATTTTTGATTTATTT
The DNA here is from genome assembly GCF_023159225.1 of Perognathus longimembris pacificus. Classification (NCBI taxonomy): domain Eukaryota; kingdom Metazoa; phylum Chordata; class Mammalia; order Rodentia; family Heteromyidae; genus Perognathus; species Perognathus longimembris. The sequence continues at coordinate 8,516 of NW_025957544.1, forward strand.
TTGATTTATTTTGTCAATTTTAAAAAAAATACGAATCGTGCTGTGCTGTTTGTGTTTGCTTGAGTGCATTCGCGCGCTCTCGCTTTCTCCACTTTACAATTTTTTGTTATTATTTATCTATTCCTGAGAATTTATGTTATTTTTTATTTGTTTATTTAAAGAAGTCGACCAATTTCCTGCCCTTCCTTCCATTATCCGTCACCGAGACAAACTGAACACAGTTCTGAGGTCGACCTTGTAAAGATAAGGATTCAGGTCTGTGTGATGTTTACCTTTGCTCCTGCGCGCACTGCCCTTCTCTCCACATTTATGTGTTTGTTTGTTTGTCTATCTAATCTTTTGGGTTTTTATTTCTAATGAGGTCGACCAGTTGTCTATTTATTATTTTTTTTACTACGCATCAAGCTGCGCTGCTTGTCTTTGCTCCTGTGTGCTCGCGCACTCTCGCCTTTTCCACTTATTTTTATTTTTGATTTATTTTGTCAATTTAAAAAAAAATACGCATCGTGCTGTGCTGTTTGTGTTTGCTTGAGTGCATTCCCGCGCTCTCGCTTTCTCCACTTTACAATTTTTTGTTATTATTTATCTATTCCTGAGAGTTTATCTTATTTTTTATTTGTTTATTTAAATGAAGTCGACCAGTTGCCTGCCCTTCCTTCCATTATCCGTCACCGAGACAAACTGAACAAAGTTCTGAGGTCGACCTTGTAAAGATAAGGATTCAGGTCTGTCTGCTGTTTACCTTTGCTCCTGCGCGCACTGCCCTTCTCTCCACATTTATGTGTTTGTTTGTTTGTCTATATAATCTTTTGGGTTTTTATTTCTAATGAGGTCGACCAGTTTTCTATTTATTATTTTTTTTACTACGCATGAAGCTGCGCTGCTTGTCTTTGCTCCTGTGTGCTCGCGCACTCTCGCCTTTTCCACTTATTTTTATTTTTGATTTAATTTTGATTTATTTTTCAATTTTAAAAAAAACACGCATCGTGCTGTGCTGTTTGTGTTTGCTTGAGTGCATTCGCGCGCTCTCGCTTTCTCCACTTTACAATTTTTTTGTTATTATTTATCTATTCCTGAGAGTTTATCTTATTTTTTATTTGTTTATTTAAATGAAGTCGACCAGTTGCCTGCCCTTCCTTCCATTATCCGTCAACGAGACAAACTGAACAAAGTTCTGAGGTGGACCTTGTAAAGATAAGGATTCAGGTCTGTCTGCTGTTTACCTTTGCTCCTGCGCGCACTGCCCTTCTCTCCACATTTATGTGTTTGTTTGTTTGTCTATCTAATCTTTTGGGTTTTTATTTCTAATGAGGTCGACCAGTTGTCTATTTATTATTTTTTTTACTACGCATCAAGCTGCGCTGCTTGTCTTTGCTCCTGTGTGCTCGCGCACTCTCGCCTTTTCCACTTATTGTTATTTTTGATTTATTTTTTATTTATTTTGTCAATATAAAAAAATACGCATCGTGCTGTGCTGTTTGTGTTTGCTTGAGTGCATTCGCGCGCTTTCGCTTTCTCCACTTTACAATTTTTTGGTTATTATTTATCTATTCCTGATAGTTTATCTTATTTTTTATTTGTTTATTTAAATGAAGTCGACCAGTTGCCTGCCCTTCCTTCCATTATCCGTCACCGAGACAAACTGAACAAAGTTCTGAGGTCGACTTTGTAAAGATAAGTATTCAGGTCTGTCTGCTGTTTACCTTTGCTCCTGCGCGCAATGCCCATCTCTGCACATTTATGTGTTTGTTTGTTTGTCTATCTAATCTTTTGGGTTTTTATTTCTAATGAGGTCGACCAGTTGTCTATTTATTATTTTTTTTACTACGCATCAAGCTGCGCTGCTTGTCTTTGCTCCTGTGTGCTCGTGCACTCTCGCCTTTTCCACTTATTTTTATTTTTGATTTATTTTGTCAATTTTAAAAAAAAATACGCATCGTGCTGTGCTGTTTGTGTTTGCTTGAGTGCATTCGCGCTCTCTCGCTTTCTCCATTTTACAATTTTTTTTATTATTTATCTATTCTTGAGAGTTTATCTTATTTTTTATTTGTTTATTTAAATGAAGTCGACCAGTTGCCTGCCCTTCCTTCCATTATCCGTCACCGAGACAAACTGAACAAAGTTCTGAGGTCGACCTTGTAAAGATAAGGATTCAGGTCTGTCTGATGTTTACCTTTGCTCCTGCGCACACTGCCCTTCTCTCCACATTTATGTGTTTGTTTGTTTGTCTATCTAATCTTTTGGGTTTTTATTTCTAATGAGGTCGAACAGTTGTCTATTTATTATTTTTTTTACTACGCATCAAGCTGCGCTGTTTGTCTTTGCTCCTGTGTGCTCGCGCACTCTCGCCTTTTCTACTTATTTTTATTTTTGATTTATTTTTGATTTGTATTGCCAATTTAAAAAAAAATACGCATCGTGCTGTGCTGTTTGTGTTTGCTTGAGTGCATTCGCGCGCTCTCGCTTTCTCCACTTTACAATTTTTTTGTTATTATTTATCTATTCCTGAGAGTTTATCTTATTATCTTTTGTTTATTTAAATGAAGTCGACCAGTTGCCTGCCCTTCCTTCCATTATCCGTCACCGAGACAAACTGAACAAAGTTCTGAGGTCGACCTTGTAAAGATAAGGGTTCAGGTCTGTCTGCTGTTTATCTTTGCTCCTGCACGCACTGCCCTTCTCTCCACATTTATGTGTTTGTTTGTTTGTCTATCGAATCTTTTGGGTTTTTATTTCTAATGAGGTCGACCAGTTGTCTATTTATTATTTTTTTTACTACGCATCAAGCTGCGCTGCCTGTCTTTGCTCCTGTGTGCTCGCGCACTCTCGCCTTTTCCACTTATTTTTATTTTTGATTTATTTTTGATTTATTTTGTCAATTTAAAAAAAATACGCATCGTGCTGTGCTGTTTGTGTTTGCTTGAGTGCATTCGCGCGCTCTCGCTTTCTGTACTTTACAATTTTTTTGTTATTATTTATCTCTTCCTGAGAGTTTATCTTATTTTTTGTTTATTTAAATGAAGTCGACCAGTTGCCTGCCCTTCCTTCCATTATCCGTCACCGAGACAAACTGAACAAAGTTCTGAGGTCGACCTTGTAAAGATAAGGATTCAGGTCTGTCTGCTGTTTACCTTTGCTCCTGCGCGCACTGCCCTTCTCTCCACATTTATGTGTTTGTTTGTTTGTCTATCTAATCTTTTGGGTTTTTATTTCTAATGAGGTCGACCAGTTGTCTATTTATTATTTTTTTTACTACGCATCAAGCTGCGCTGCTTGTCTTTGCTCCTGTGTGCTCGCGCACTCTCGCCTTTTCCACTTATTTTTATTTTTGATTTATTTTGTCAATTTTAAAAAAAATACGCATCGTGCTGTGCTGTTTGTGTTTGCTTGAGTGCATTCGCGCGCTCTCGCTTTCTCCACTTTACAATTTTTTTCTTATTATTTATCTATTCCTGAGAGTTTATCTTATTTTTTATTTGTTTATTTTAATGAAGTCGACCAGTTGCCTGCACTTCCTTCCATTATCCGTCACCGAGACAAACTGAACAAAGTTCTGAGGTCGACCTTGTAAAGATAAGGATTCAGGTCTGTCTGCTGTTTACCTTTGCTCCTGCGCGCACTGCCCTTCTCTCCACATTTATGTGTTTGTTTGTTTGTCTATCTAATCTTTTGGGTTTTTATTTCTAATGAGGTCGACCAGTTGTCTATTTATTATTTTTTTTACAACGCATCAAGCTGCGCTGCTTGTCTTTGCTCCTGTGTGCTCGCGCACTCTCGCCTTTTCCACTTATTTATATTTTTGATTTATTTTTGATTTATTTTGTCAATTTTAAAAATAAAATACGCATCGTGCTGTGCTGTTTGTGTTTGCTTGAGTGCATTCGCGCACTCTCGCTTTCTCCACTTTACAATTTATTTGTTATTATTTATCTATTCCTGAGAGTTTATCTTATTTTTTATTTGTTTATTTAAACGAAGTCCACCAGTTGCCTGCCCTTCCTTCCATTATCCGTCACCGAGACAAACTGAACAAAGTTCTGAGGTCGACCTTGTAAAGATAAGGATTCAGGTCTGTCTGCTGTTTACCTTTGCTCCTGCGCGCACTGCCCTTCTCTCCACATTTATGTGTTTGTTTGTTTGTCTATCTAATCTTTTGGGTTTTTATTTCTAATGAGGTCGACCAGTTGTCTATTTATTATTTTTTTACTACGCATCAAGCTGCGCTGCTTGTCTTTGCTACTGTGTGCTCGCGCACTCTCGCCTTTTCCACTTATTTTTATTTTTGATTTATTTTTGATTTATTTTGTCAATTTTAAAAAAAATATGCATCGTGCTGTGCTGTTTGTGTTTGCTTGAGTGCATTCGCGCGCTCTCGCTTTCTCCACTTTACAATTTCTTTGTTATTATTTATCTATTCCTGAGAGTTTATCTTATTTTTTATTTTTTTATTTAAATGAAGTCGACCAGTTGCCTGCCCTTCCTTCCATTATCCTTCACCGAGTCAAACTGAACAAATTTCTGAGGTCGACCTTGTAAAGATAAGGATTCAGGTCTGTCTGCTGTTTACCTTTGCTCCTACGCGCACTGCCCTTCTCTCCACATTTATGTGTTTGTTTGTTTGTCTATCTAATCTTTTGGGTTTTTATTTCTAATGAGGTCGACCAGTTGTCTACTTATTATTTTTATTACTACGCATCAAGCTGCGCTGCTTGTCTTTGCTCCTGTGTGCTCGCGCACTCTCGCCTTTTCCACTTATTTTTATTTTTGATTTATTTTTGATTTATTTTGTCATTTTAAAAAAAATACGCATCGTGCTGTGCTGTTTGTGTTTGCTTGAGTGCATTCGCGCGCTCTCGCTTTCTCCACTTTACAATTTTTTTATTATTTATCTATTCCTGAGAGTTTATCTTATTTTTTATTTGTTTATTTAAATGAAGTCGACTAGTTGCCTGCCCTTCCTTGCATTATCCGTCACCGAGACAAACTGAACAAAGTTCTGAGGTCGACCTTGTAAAGATAAGGATTCAGGTCTGTCTGCTGTTTCCCTTTGCTCCTGCGCGCACTGCCCTTCTCTCCACATTTATGTGTTTGTTTGTTTGTCTATCTAATCTTTTGGGTTTTTATTTCTACTGAGGTCGAACAGTTGTCTATTTATTATTTTTTTTACTACGAATCAAGCTGCGCTGCTTGTCTTTGCTCCTGTGTGCTCGCGCACTCTCGCCTTTTCCACTTACTTTCATTTTTGATTTATTTTTGATTTATTTTGTCAATTTAAAAAAAATACGCATCGTGCTGTGATGTTTGTGTTTGCTTGAGTGCATTCGCGCTCTCTCGCTTTCTCCACTTTACAATTTATTTGTTATTATTTATCTATTCCTGAGAGTTTATCTTATTTTTTATTTGTTTATTTAAACGAAGTCCACCAGTTGCCTGCCCTTCCTTCCATTATCCGTCACCGGGACAAACTGAACAAAGTTCTGAGGTCGACCTTGTAAAGATAAGGATTCAGGTCTGTCTGCTGTTTACCTTTGCTCCTGCGCGCACTGCCCTTCTCTCCACATTTATGTGTTTGTTTGTTTGTCTATCTAATCTTTTGGGTTTTTATTTCTAATGAGGTCGATCAGTTGTCTATTTATTATTTTTTTTACTACGCATCAAGCTGCGCTGCTTGTCTTTGCTCCTGTGTGCTCGCGCACTCTCGCCTTTTCCACTTATTTTTATTTTTGATTTATTTTTGATTTATTTTGTCAATTTAAAAAAAATACGCATCGTGCTGTGCTGTTTGTGTTTGCTTGAGTGCATTCGCGCGCTCTCGCTTTCTCCACTTTACAATTTTTTTGTTATTATTTATCTATTCCTGAGAGTTTATCTTATTTTTTATTTGTTTATTTAAATGAAGTCGACCAGTTGCCTGCCCTTCCTTCCATTATCCGTCACCGAGACAAACTGAACCAAGTTCTGAGGTCGACCTTGTAAAGATAAGGATTCAGGTCTGTCTGCTGTTTACCTTTGCTCCTGCGCGCACTGCCCTTCTCTCCACATTTATGTGTTTGTTTGTTTGTCTATCTAATCTTTTGGGTTTTTATTTCTAATGAGGTCGACCAGTTGTCTATTTATTATTTTTTTTACTACGCATCAAGCTGCGCTGCTTGCCTTTGCTCTTGTGTGCTCGCGCACTCTCACCTTTTCCACTTATTTTTATTTTTGATTTATTTTTGATTTATTTTGTCAATTTTAAAAAAAAATACGCATCGTGCTGTGCTGTTTGTGTTTGCTTGAGTGCATTCGCGCGTTCTCGCTTTCTCCACTTTACAATTTTTTTGTTATTATTTATCTATTCCTGAGAGTTTATCTTATTTTTTATTTGTTTATTTAAATGAAGTCGACCAGTTGCCTGCCCTTCCTTCCATTATCCGTCACCGAGACAAACTGAACAAAGTTCTGAGGTCGACCTTGTAAAGATAAGGATTCAGGTCTGTCTGCTGTTTACCTTTGCTCCTGCCCGCACTGCCCTTCTCTCCACATTTATGTGTTTGTTTGTTTGTCTATCTAATCTTTTGGTTTTTTATTTCTAATGAGGTCGACCAGTTGTCTATTTATTATTTTTTTTACTACGCATCAAGCTGCGCTGCTTGTCTTTGCTCCTGTGTGCTCGCGCACTCTCGCCTTTTCCACTTATTTTTATTTTTGATTTATTTTTGATTTATTTTGTCAATTAAAAAAAATACGCATCGTGCTATGCTGTTTGTGTTTGCTTGAGTGCATTCGCGCGCTCTCGCTTTCTCCACTTTACAATTTTTTTGTTATTATTTATCTATTCCTGAGAGTTTATCTTATTTTTTATTTGTTTATTTAAATGAAGTCGACCAGTTGCCTGCCCTTCCTTCCATTATCCGTCACCGAGACAAACTGAACAAAGTTCTGAGGTCGACCTTGTAAAGATAAGGATTCAGGTCTGTCTGCTGGTTACATTTGTTCCTGCGCGCACTGCCCTTCTCTCCACATTTATGTGTTTGTTTGTTTGTCTATCTAATCTTTTGGGTTTTTATTTCTAATGAGGTCGACCAGTTGTCTATTTATTATTTTTTTTACAACGCATCAAGCTGCGCTGCTTGTCTTTGCTCCTGTGTGCTCGCGGACTCTCGCCTTTTCCACTTATTTATATTTTTGATTTATTTATGATTTATTTTGTCAATTTAAAAAAAATACGCATCGTGCTGTGCTGTTTGTGTTTGCTTGAGTGCATTCGCGCGCTCTCGCTTTCTCCACTTTACAATTTTTTTGTTATTATTTATCTATTCCTGAGAGTTTATCTTATTTTTTATTTGTTTATTTAAATGAAGTCGACCAGTTGCCTGCCCTTCCTTCCATTATCCGTCACCGAGACAAACTGAACAAAGTTCTGAGGTCGACCTTGTAAAGATAAGGATTCAGGTCTGTCTGCTGTTTACCTTTGCTCCTACGCGCACTGCCCTTCTCTCCACATTTATGTGTTTGTTTGTTTGTCTATCTAATCTTTTGGGTTTTTATTTCTAATGAGGTCGACCAGTTGTCTACTTATTATTTTTATTACTACGCATCAAGCTGCGCTGCTTGTCTTTGCTCCTGTGTGCTCGCGCACTCTCGCCTTTTCCACTTATTTTTTTTTGATTTATTTTTGATTTATTTTGTCATTTAAAAAAAAATACGCATCGTGCTGTGCTGTTTGTGTTTGCTTGAGTGCATTCGCGCGCTCTCGCTTTCTCCACTTTACAATTTTTTTATTATTTATCTATTCCTGAGAGTTTATCTTATTTTTTATTTGTTTATTTAAATGAAGTCGACTAGTTGCCTGCCCTTCCTTGCATTATCCGTCACCGAGACAAACTGAACAAAGTTCTGAGGTCGACCTTGGAAAGATAAGGATTCAGGTCTGTCTGCTGTTTCCCTTTGCTCCTGCGCGCACTGCCCTTCTCTCCACATTTATGTGTTTGTTTGTTTGTCTATCTAATCTTTTGGGTTTTTATTTCTAATGAGGTCGACCAGTTGTCTATTTATTATTTTTTTTACTACGCATCAAGCTGCGCTGCTTGTCTTTGCTCCTGTGTGCTCGCGCACTCTAGCCTTTCCACTTATTTTCATTTTTGATTTATTTTTGACTTATTTTGTCAATTTAAAAAAAATACGCATCGTGCTGTGATGTTTGTGTTTGCTTGAGTGCATTCGCGCTCTCTCGCTTTCTCCACTTTACAATTTATTTGTTATTATTTATCTATTCCTGAGAGTTTATCTTATTTTTTATTTGTTTATTTAAACGAAGTCGACCAGTTGCCTGCCCTTCCTTCCATTATCCGTCACCGAGACAAACTGAACAAAGTTCTGAGGTCGACCTTGTAAAGATAAGGATTCAGGTCTGTCTGCTGTTTACCTTTGCTCCTGCGCGCACTGCCCTTCTCTCCACATTTATGTGTTTGTTTGTTTGTCTATCTAATCTTTTGGGTTTTTATTTCTAATGAGGTCGATCAGTTGTCTATTTACTATTTTTTTTACTACGCATCAAGCTGCGCTGCTTGTCTTTGCTCCTGTGTGCTCGCGCACTCTCGCCTTTTCCACTTATTTTTATTTTTGATTTATTTTTGATTTATTTTGTCAATTTAAAAAAAAATACGCATCGTGCTGTGCTGTTTGTGTTTGCTTGAGTGCATTCGCGCGCTCTCGCTTTCTCCACTTTACAATTTTTTTGTTATTATTTATCTATACCTGAGAGTTTATCTTATTTTTTATTTGTTTATTTAAATGAAGTCGACCAGTTGCCTGCCCTTCCTTCCATTATACGTCACCGAGACAAACTGAACCAAGTTCTGAGGTCGACCTTGTAAAGGTAAGGATTCAGGTCTGTCTGCTGTTTACCTTTGCTCCTGCGCGCACTGCCCTTCTCTCCACATTTATGTGTTTGTTTGTTTGTCTATCTAATCTTTTGGGTTTTTATTTCTAATGAGGTCGACCAGTTGTCTATTTATTATTTTTTTTACTACGCATCAAGCTGCGCTGCTTGCCTTTGCTCCTGTGTGCTCGCGCACTCTCGCCTTTTCCACTTATTTTTATTTTTGATTTATTTTTGATTTATTTTGTCAATTTTAAAAAAAAATACGCATCGTGCTGTGCTGTTTGTGTTTGCTTGAGTGCATTCACGCGTTCTCGCTTTATCCACTTTACAATTTTTTTGTTATTATTTATCTATTCCTGAGAGTTTATCTTATTTTTTATTTGTTTATTTAAATGAAGTCGACCAGTTGCCTGCCCTTCCTTCCATTATCCGTCACCGAGACAAACTGAACAAAGTTCTGAGGTCGACCTTGTAAAGATAAGGATTCAGGTCTGTCTGCTGTTTACCTTTGCTCCTGCCCGCACTGCCCTTCTCTCCACATTTATGTGTTTGTTTGTTTGTCTATCTAATCTTTTGGTTTTTTATTTCTAATGAGGTCGACCAGTTGTCTATTTATTATTTTTTTTACTACGCATCAAGCTGCGCTGCTTGTCTTTGCTCCTGTGTGCTCGCGCACTCTCGCCTTTTCCACTTATTTTTATTTTTGGTTTATTTTTGATTTATTTTGTCAATTAAAAAAAATACGCATCGTGCTATGCTGTTTGTGTTTGCTTGAGTGCATTCGCGCGCTCTCGCTTTCTCCACTTTACAATTTTTTTGTTATTATTTATCTATTCCTGAGAGTTTATCTTATTTTTTATTTGTTTATTTAAATGAAGTCGACCAGTTGCCTGCCCTTCCTTCCATTATCCGTCACCGAGACAAACTGAACAAAGTTCTGAGGTCGACCTTGTAAAGATAAGGATTCAGGTCTGTCTGCTGGTTACATTTGCTCCTGCGCGCACTGCCCTTGTCTCCACATTTATGTGTTTGTTTGTTTGTCTATCTAATCTTTTGGGTTTTTATTTCTAATGAGGTCGACCAGTTGTCTATTTATTATTTTTTTTACAACGCATCAAGCTGCGCTGCTTGTCTTTGCTCCTGTGTGCTCGCGCACTCTCGCCTTTTCCACTTATTTTTATTTTTGATTTATTTTTGATTTATTTTGTCAATTTTAAAAAAAAATACGCATCGTGCTGTGCTGTTTGTGTTTGTTTGAGTGCATTCGCGCGCTCTCGCTTTCTCCACTTTACAATTTTTTTATGATTTATCTATTCCTGAGAGTTTATCTTATTTTTTATTTGTTTATTTAAATGAAGTCGACCAGATGCCTGCCCTTCCTTCCATTATCCGTCACCGAGACAAACTGAACAAAGTTCTGAGGTCGACCTTGTAAAGATAAGGATTCAGGTCTGTCTGCTGTTTACCTTTGCTCCTGCCCGCACTGCCCTTCTCTCCACATTTATGTGTTTGTTTGTTTGTCTATCTAATCTTTTGGTTTTTTATTTCTAATGAGGTCGACCAGTTGTCTATTTATTATTTTTTTTACTACGCATCAAGCTGCGCTGCTTGTCTTTGCTCCTGTGTGCTCGCGCACTCTCGCCTTTTCCACTTATTTTTATTTTTGATTTATTTTTGATTTATTTTGTCAATTAAAAAAAATACGCATCGTGCTATGCTGTTTGTGTTTGCTTGAGTGCATTCGCGCGCTCTCGCTTTCTCCACTTTACAATTTTTTTGTTATTATTTATCTATTCCTGAGAGTTTATCTTATTTTTTATTTGTTTATTTAAATGAAGTCGACCAGTTGCCTGCCCTTCCTTCCATTATCCGTCACCGAGACAAACTGAACAAAGTTCTGAGGTCGACCTTGTAAAGATAAGGATTCAGGTCTGTCTGCTGGTTACATTTGTTCCTGCGCGCACTGCCCTTCTCTCCACATTTATGTGTTTGTTTGTTTGTCTATCTAATCTTTTGGGTTTTTATTTCTAATGAGGTCGACCAGTTGTCTATTTATTATTTTTTTTACAACGCATCAAGCTGCGCTGCTTGTCTTTGCTCCTGTGTGCTCGCGGACTCTCGCCTTTTCCACTTATTTATATTTTTGATTTATTTATGATTTATTTTGTCAATTTAAAAAAAATACGCATCGTGCTGTGCTGTTTGTGTTTGCTTGAGTGCATTCGCGCGCTCTCGCTTTCTCCACTTTACAATTTTTTTGTTATTATTTATCTATTCCTGAGAGTTTATCTTATTTTTTATTTGTTTATTTAAATGAAGTCGACCAGTTGCCTGCCCTTCCTTCCATTATCCGTCACCGAGACAAACTGAACAAAGTTCTGAGGTCGACCTTGTAAAGATAAGGATTCAGGTCTGTCTGCTGTTTACCTTTGCTCCTACGCGCACTGCCCTTCTCTCCACATTTATGTGTTTGTTTGTTTGTCTATCTAATCTTTTGGGTTTTTATTTCTAATGAGGTCGACCAGTTGTCTACTTATTATTTTTATTACTACGCATCAAGCTGCGCTGCTTGTCTTTGCTCCTGTGTGCTCGCGCACTCTCGCCTTTTCCACTTATTTTTTTTTGATTTATTTTTGATTTATTTTGTCATTTAAAAAAAAATACGCATCGTGCTGTGCTGTTTGTGTTTGCTTGAGTGCATTCGCGCGCTCTCGCTTTCTCCACTTTACAATTTTTTTATTATTTATCTATTCCTGAGAGTTTATCTTATTTTTTATTTGTTTATTTAAATGAAGTCGACTAGTTGCCTGCCCTTCCTTGCATTATCCGTCACCGAGACAAACTGAACAAAGTTCTGAGGTCGACCTTGTAAAGATAAGGATTCAGGTCTGTCTGCTGTTTCCCTTTGCTCCTGCGCGCACTGCCCTTCTCTCCACATTTATGTGTTTGTTTGTTTGTCTATCTAATCTTTTGGGTTTTTATTTCTACTGAGGTCGACCAGTTGTCTATTTATTATTTTTTTTACTACGCATCAAGCTGCGCTGCTTGTCTTTGCTCCTGTGTGCTCGCGCACTCTAGCCTTTCCACTTATTTTCATTTTTGATTTATTTTTGACTTATTTTGTCAATTTAAAAAAAATACGCATCGTGCTGTGATGTTTGTGTTTGCTTGAGTGCATTCGCGCTCTCTCGCTTTCTCCACTTTACAATTTATTTGTTATTATTTATCTATTCCTGAGAGTTTATCTTATTTTTTATTTGTTTATTTAAACGAAGTCGACCAGTTGCCTGCCCTTCCTTCCATTATCCGTCACCGAGACAAACTGAACAAAGTTCTGAGGTCGACCTTGTAAAGATAAGGATTCAGGTCTGTCTGCTGTTTACCTTTGCTCCTGCGCGCACTGCCCTTCTCTCCACATTTATGTGTTTGTTTGTTTGTCTATCTAATCTTTTGGGTTTTTATTTCTAATGAGGTCGATCAGTTGTCTATTTACTATTTTTTTTACTACGCATCAAGCTGCGCTGCTTGTCTTTGCTCCTGTGTGCTCGCGCACTCTCGCCTTTTCCACTTATTTTTATTTTTGATTTATTTTTGATTTATTTTGTCAATTTAAAAAAAAATACGCATCGTGCTGTGCTGTTTGTGTTTGCTTGAGTGCATTCGCGCGCTCTCGCTTTCTCCACTTTACAATTTTTTTGTTATTATTTATCTATACCTGAGAGTTTATCTTATTTTTTATTTGTTTATTTAAATGAAGTCGACCAGTTGCCTGCCCTTCCTTCCATTATCCGTCACCGAGACAAACTGAACCAAGTTCTGAGGTCGACCTTGTAAAGGTAAGGATTCAGGTCTGTCTGCTGTTTACCTTTGCTCCTGCGCGCACTGCCCTTCTCTCCACATTTATGTGTTTGTTTGTTTGTCTATCTAATCTTTTGGGTTTTTATTTCTAATGAGGTCGACCAGTTGTCTATTTATTATTTTTTTTACTACGCATCAAGCTGCGCTGCTTGCCTTTGCTCCTGTGTGCTCGCGCACTCTCGCCTTTTCCACTTATTTTTATTTTTGATTTATTTTTGATTTATTTTGTCAATTTTAAAAAAAAATACGCATCGTGCTGTGCTGTTTGTGTTTGCTTGAGTGCATTCACGCGTTCTCGCTTTATCCACTTTACAATTTTTTTGTTATTATTTATCTATTCCTGAGAGTTTATCTTATTTTTTATTTGTTTATTTAAATGAAGTCGACCAGTTGCCTGCCCTTCCTTCCATTATCCGTCACCGAGACAAACTGAACAAAGTTCTGAGGTCGACCTTGTAAAGATAAGGATTCAGGTCTGTCTGCTGTTTACCTTTGCTCCTGCCCGCACTGCCCTTCTCTCCACATTTATGTGTTTGTTTGTTTGTCTATCTAATCTTTTGGTTTTTTATTTCTAATGAGGTCGACCAGTTGTCTATTTATTATTTTTTTTACTACGCATCAAGCTGCGCTGCTTGTCTTTGCTCCTGTGTGCTCGCGCACTCTCGCCTTTTCCACTTATTTTTATTTTTGGTTTATTTTTGATTTATTTTGTCAATTAAAAAAAATACGCATCGTGCTATGCTGTTTGTGTTTGCTTGAGTGCATTCGCGCGCTCTCGCTTTCTCCACTTTACAATTTTTTTGTTATTATTTATCTATTCCTGAGAGTTTATCTTATTTTTTATTTGTTTATTTAAATGAAGTCGACCAGTTGCCTGCCCTTCCTTCCATTATCCGTCACCGAGACAAACTGAACAAAGTTCTGAGGTCGACCTTGTAAAGATAAGGATTCAGGTCTGTCTGCTGGTTACATTTGCTCCTGCGCGCACTGCCCTTGTCTCCACATTTATGTGTTTGTTTGTTTGTCTATCTAATCTTTTGGGTTTTTATTTCTAATGAGGTCGACCAGTTGTCTATTTATTATTTTTTTTACAACGCATCAAGCTGCGCTGCTTGTCTTTGCTCCTGTGTGCTCGCGCACTCTCGCCTTTTCCACTTATTTTTATTTTTGATTTATTTTTGATTTATTTTGTCAATTTTAAAAAAAAATACGCATCGTGCTGTGCTGTTTGTGTTTGTTTGAGTGCATTCGCGCGCTCTCGCTTTCTCCACTTTACAATTTTTTTTATGATTTATCTATTCCTGAGAGTTTATCTTATTTTTTATTTGTTTATTTAAATGAAGTCGACCAGATGCCTGCCCTTCCTTCCATTATCCGTCACCGAGACAAACTGAACAAAGTTCTGAGGTCGACCTTGTAAAGATAAGGATTCAGGTCTGTCTGCTGTTTACCTTTGCTCCTGCGCGCACTGCCCTTCTCTCCACATTTATGTGTTTGTTTGTTTGTCTATCTAATCTTTTGGGTTTTTATTTCTATTGAGGTCGACCAGTTGTCTATTTATTATTTTTTTCACTACGCATCAAGCTGCGCTGCTTGTCTTTGCTCCTGTGTGCTCGCGCACTCTCGCATTTTCCACTTATTTTTATTTTTGATTTATTTTTGATTTATTTTGTCAATTAAAAAAAATACGCATCGTGCTGTGCTGTTTGTGTTTGCTTGAGTGTATTCGCGCGCTCTCGCTTTCTCCACTTTACAATTTTTTTTGTTATTATTTATCTATTCCTGAGAGTTTATCTTATTTTTTATTTCTTTATTTAAATGAAGTCGACCAGTTGCCTGCCCTTCCTTCCATTATCCGTCACCGAGACAAACTGAACAAAGTTCTGAGGTCGACCTTGTAAAGATAAGGATTCAGGTCTGTCTGCTGTTTACCTTTGCTCCTGCGCGCACTGCCCTTCTCTACATATTTATGTGTTTGTTTGTTTGTCTATCTAATCTTTTGGGTTTTTATTTCTAATGAGGTCGACCAGTTGTCTATTTATTATTTTTTTTACTACGCATCAAGCTGCGCTGCTTGTATTTGCTCCTGTGTGCTCGCGCACTCTCGCCTTTTCCACTTATTTTTATTTTTGATTTATTTTTGATTTATTTTGTCAATTTAAAAAAAAATATGCATCGTGATGTGCTGTTTGTGTTTGCTTGAGTGCATTCGCGCGCTCTCGCTTTCTCCACTTCCCAATTTTTTTGTTATTATTTATCTATTCCTGAGAGTTTATCTTATTTTTTATTTGTTTATTTAAATGAAGTCGACCAGTTGCCTGCCCTACCTTCCATTATCCGTCACCGAGACAAACTGAACAAAGTTCTGAGGTCGACCTTGTAAAGATAAGGATTCAGGTCTGTCTGCTGTTTACCTTTGCTCCTGGTCGCACTGCCCTTCTCTCCACATTTATGTGTTTGTTTGTTTGTCTATCTAATCTTTTGGGTTTTTATTTCTAATGAGGTCGACCAGTTGTCTATTTATTATTTTTTTTTACTACGCATCAAGCTGCGCTGCTTGTCTTTGCTCCTGTGTGCTCGCGCACTCTCCCCTTTTCCACTTATTTTTATTTTTGATTTATTTTTTATTTATTTTGTCAATTTAAAAAAAAAATACGCATCGTGCTGTGCTGTTTGTGTTTGTTTGAGTGCATTCGCGCGCTCTCGCTTTCTCCACTTTACAATTTTTTTTATGATTTATCTATTCCTGAGAGTTTATCTTATTTTTTATTTGTTTATTTAAATGAAGTCGACCAGATGCCTGCCCTTCCTTCCATTATCCGTCACCGAGACAAACTGAACAAAGTTCTGAGGTCGACCTTGTAAAGATAAGGATTCAGGTCTGTCTGCTGTTTACCTTTGCTCCTGCGCGCACTGCCCTTCTCTCCACATTTATGTGTTTGTTTGTTTGTCTATCTAATCTTTTGGGTTTTTATTTCTATTGAGGTCGACCAGTTGTCTATTTATTATTTTTTTCACTACGCATCAAGCTGCGCTGCTTGTCTTTGCTCCTGTGTGCTCGTGCACTCTCGCATTTTCCACTTATTTTTATTTTTGATTTATTTTTGATTTATTTTGTCAATTAAAAAAAATACGCATCGTGCTGTGCTGTTTGTGTTTGCTTGAGTGTATTCGCGCGCTCTCGCTTTCTCCACTTTACAATTTTTTTTGTTATTATTTATCTATTCCTGAGAGTTTATCTTATTTTTTATTTCTTTATTTAAATGAAGTCGACCAGTTGCCTGCCCTTCCTTCCATTATCCGTCACCGAGACAAACTGAACAAAGTTCTGAGGTCGACCTTGTAAAGATAAGGATTCAGGTCTGTCTGCTGTTTACCTTTGCTCCTGCGCGCACTGCCCTTCTCTACATATTTATGTGTTTGTTTGTTTGTCTATCTAATCTTTTGGGTTTTTATTTCTAATGAGGTCGACCAGTTGTCTATTTATTATTTTTTTTACTACGCATCAAGCTGCGCTGCTTGTATTTGCTCCTGTGTGCTCGCGCACTCTCGCCTTTTCCACTTATTTTTATTTTTGATTTATTTTTGATTTATTTTGTCAATTTAAAAAAAAATACGCATCGTGCTGTGCTGTTTGTGTTTGCTTGAGTGCATTCGCGCGCTCTCGCTTTCTCCACTTCCCAATTTTTTTGTTATTATTTATCTATTCCTGAGAGTTTATCTTATTTTTTATTTGTTTATTTAAATGAAGTCGACCAGTTGCCTGCCCTACCTTCCATTATCCGTCACCGAGACAAACTGAACAAAGTTCTGAGGTCGACCTTGTAAAGATAAGGATTCAGGTCTGTCTGCTGTTTACCTTTGCTCCTGCTCGCACTGCCCTTCTCTCCACATTTATGTGTTTGTTTGTTTGTCTATCTAATCTTTTGGGTTTTTATTTCTAATGAGGTCGACCAGTTGTCTATTTATTATTTTTTTTTACTACGCATCAAGCTGCGCTGCTTGTCTTTGCTCCTCTGTGCTCGCGCACTCTCGCCTTTTCCACTTGTTTTTATTTTTGATTTATTTTTGATTTACTTTGTCAATTAAAAAAAAATACGCATCGTGCTGTGCTGTTTGTGTTTGCTTGAGTGCATTCGCACGCTCTCGCTTTCTCCACTTTACAATTTTTTTGTTATTATTTATCTATTCCTGAGAGTTTATCTTATTATTTATTTGTTTATTTAAATGAAGTCGACCAGGTGCCTGCCCTTCCTTCCATTATCCGTCACCGAGACAAACTGAACAAAGTTCTGAGGACGACCTTGTAAAGATAAGGATTCAGGTCTGTCTGCTGTTTACCTTTGCTCCTGCGCGCACTGCCCTTCTCTCCACATTTATGTGTTTGTTTGTTTGTCTATCTAATCTTTTGGGTTTTTATTTCTAATGAGGTCGACCAGTTGTCTATTTATTATTTTTTTTACTATGCATCAAGCTGCGCTGCTTGTCTTTGCTCCTGTGTGCTCGCGCACTCTCGCCTTTTCCAATTATTTTTATTTTTGATTTATTTTTGATTTTTTTTGTCAATTTAAAAAAAAATACGCATCGTGCTGTGCTGTTTGTGTTTGCTTGAGTGCATTCACGCGCTCTTGCTTTCTCCACTATACAATTTTTTTGTTATTATGTATCTATTCCTGAGAGTTTATCTTACTTTTTATTTGTTTATTTAAATGAAGTCGACCAGTTGCCTGCCCTTCCTTCCATTATCCGTCACCGAGACAAACTGAACAAAGTTCTGAGGTCGACCTTGTAAAGATAAGGATTCAGGTCTGTCTGCTGTTTACCTTTGCTCCTGCGCGCACTGCCCTTCTCTCCACATTTATGTGTTTGTTTCTTTGTCTATCGAATCTTTTGTGTTTTTATTTCTAATGAGGTCGACCAGTTGTCTATTTATTATTTTTTTTACTACGCATCAAGCTGCGCTGCTTGTCTTTGCTCCTGTGTGCTCGCGCACTCTCGCCTTTTCCACTTATTTTTATTTTTGATTTATTTTTTATTAATTTTGTCAATTTTAAAAAAAAATACGCATCGTGCTGTGCTGTTTGTTTTTGCTTGAGTGCATTCGCGCGCTCTCGCTTTCTCCACTTTACAATTTTTTTGTTATTATTTATCTATTCCTGAGAGTTTATCTTATTTTTTATTTGTTTATTTAAATGAAGTCGACCAGTTGCCTGCCCTTCCTTCTATAATCCGTCACCGAGACAAACTTAACAAAGTTCTGAGGTCGTCCTTGTAAAGATAAGGATTCAGGTCTGTCTGCTGTTTACCTTTGCTCCTGCGCGGACTGCCCTTCTCTCCACATTTATGTGTTTGTTTGTTTGTCTATCTAATCTTTTGGGTTTTTATTTCTAATGAGGTCGACCAGTTGTCTATTTATTATTTTTTTTACTACGCATCAAGCTGCGCTGCTTGTCTTTGCTCCTGTGTGCTCGCGCACTCTCGCCTTTTCCACTTATTTTTATTTTTGATTTATTTTGTCAATTTAAAAAAAATACGCATCGTTTTGTGCTGTTTGTGTTTGCTTGAGTGCATTCGCGCGCTCTCGCTTTCTCCACTTTACAATTTTTTTGTTATTATTTATCTATTCCTGAGAGTTTATCTTATTTTTTGTTTATTTAAATGAAGTCGACCAGTTGCCTGCCCTTCCTTCCATTATCCGTCAGCGAGACAAACTGAACAAAGTTCTGAGGTCGACCTTGTAAAGATAAGGATTCAGGTCTGTCTGCTGTTTACCTTTGCTCCTGCGCGCACTGCCCTTCTCTCCACATTTATGTGTTTGTTTGTTTGTCTATCTAATCTTTTGGGTTTTTATTTCTAATGAGGTCGACCAGTTGTCTATTTATTATTTTTTTTACTACGCATCAAGCTGCGCTGCTTGTCTTTGCTCCTGTGTGCTCGCGCACTCTCGCCTTTTCCACTTATTTTTATTTTTGATTTATTTTTGATTTATTTTGTCAATTTAAAAAAAAATACGCATCGTGCTGTGCAGTTTCTGTTTGCTTGAGTGCATTCGCGCGCTCTCACTTTCTCCACTTTACAATTTTTTTGTTATTATTTTTCTAATCCTGAGAGTTTATCTTATTTTTTATTTGTTTATTTAAATGAAGTCGACCAGTTGCCTGCACTTCCTTCCATTATCCGTCACCGAGACAAACTGAACAAAGTTCTGAGGTCGTCCTTGTAAAGATAAGGATTCAGGTCTGTCTGCTGTTTACCTTTGCTCCTGCGCGCACTGCCCTTCTCTCCACATTTATGTGGTTGTTTGTTTGTCTATCTAATCTTTTGGGTATTTATTTCGAATGAGGTCGACCAGTTGTGTATTTATTATTTTTTTTACTACGCATCAACCTGCGCTGCTTGTCTTTGCTCCTGTGTGCTCGCGCACTCTCGCCTTTTCCACTTATTTTTATTTTTGATTTATTTTGTCAATTTTAAAAAAAAAATACGCATCGTGCTGTGCTGTTTGTGTTTGCTTGAGTGCATTCGTGCGCTCTCGCTTTCTCCACTTTACAATTTTTTTGTTATTATTTATCTATTCCTGAGAGTTTATCTTATTTTTTGTTTATTTAAATTAAGTCGACCAGTTGCCTGCCCTTCCTTCCATTATCCGTCACCGAGACAAACTGAACAAAGTTCTGAGGTCGACCTTGTAAAAATACGTATTCAGGTCTGTCTGCTGTTTACCTTTGCTCCTGCGCGCACTGCCCTTCTCTCCACATTTATGTGTTTGTTTGTTTGTCTATCTAATCTTTTGGGTTTTTATTTCTAATGAGGTCGACCAGTTGTCTATTTATTATTTTTTTACTACGCATCAAGCTGCGCTGCTTGTCTTTGCTCCTGTGTGCTCGCGCACTCTCGCCTTTTCCACTTATTTTTATTTTTGATTTATTTTTGATTTATTTTGTCAATTTAAAAAAAATACGCATCGTGCTGTGCTGTTTGTGTTTGCTTGAGTGCATTCGCGCGCTCTCGCTTTCTCCACTTTACAATTTGTTTGTTATTATTTATCTATTCCTGAGAGTTTATCTTATTTTTTATTTGTTTATTTAAATGAAGTCGACCAGTTGCCTGCCCTTCCTTCCATTATCCGTCACCGAGACAAACTGAACAAAGTTCTGAGGTCGACCTTGTAAAGATAAGGATTCAGGTCTGTCTGCTGTTTACCTTTGCTCCTGCGCGCACTGCCCTTCTCTCCACATTTATGTGTTTGTTTGTTTGTCTATCTAATCTTTTGGGTTTTTATTTCTAATGAGGTCGACCAGTTGTCTATTTATTATTTTTTTTACTACGCATCAAGCTGCGCTGCTTGTCTTTGCTCCTGTGTGCTCGCGCACTCTCGCCTTTTCCACTTATTTTTATTTTTGATTTATTTTTGATTTATTTTGTCAATTTAAAAAAAAATACGCATCGTGCTGTGTTGTTTGTGTTTGCTTGAGTGCATTCGCGCGCTCTCGCTTTCTCCACTTTAAAATTTTTTTGTTATTATTTATCTATTCCTGAGAGTTTATCTTATTCTTTATTTGTTTATTTAAATGAAGTCGACCAGTTGCCTGCCCTTCCTTCCATTATCCGTCACCGAGACAAACTGAACAAAGTCCTGAGGTCGACCTTGTAAAGATAAGGATTCAGGTCTGTCTGCTGTTTACCTTTGCTCCTGCGCGCACTGCCCTTCTCTCCACATTTATGTGTTTGTTTGTTTGTCTATCTAATCTTTTGGGTTTTTATTTCTAATGAGGTCGACCAGTTGTCTATTTATTATTTTTTTTACTACGCATCAAGCTGCGCTGCTTGTCTTTGCTCCTGTGTGCTCGCGCACTCTCGCATTTTCCACTTATTTTTATTTTTGATTTATTTTTGATTTATTTTGTCAATTTAAAAAAAATACGCATCGTGCTGTGCTGTTTGTGTTTGCTTGAGTGCATTCGCGCGCTCTCGCTTTCTCCACTTTACAATTTTTTGTTATTATTTATCTATTCCTGAGAGTTTATCTTATTTTTTGTTTATTTAAATGAAGTCGACCAGTTGCCTGCCCTTCCTTCCATTATCCGTCACCGAGACAAACTGAACAAAGTTCTGAGGTCGACCTTGTAAAGATAAGGATTCAGGTCTGTCTGCTGTTTACCTTTGCTCCTGCGCGAACTGCCCTTCTCTCCACATTTATGGGTTTGTTTGTTTGTCTATCTAATCTTTTGGGTTTTTATTTCTAATGAGGTCGACCAGTTGTCTATTTATTATATTTTTTACTACGCATCAAGCTGCGCTGCTTGTCTTTGCTCCTGTGTGCTCGCGCACTCTCGCCTTTTCCACTTATTTTTATTTTTGATTTATTTTGTCAATTTAAAAAAAATACGCATCGTGCTGTGCTGTTTGTGTTTGCTTGAGTGCATTCGCGCGCTCTCGCTTTCTCCACTTTACAATTTTTTTGTTATTATTTATCTATTCCTGAGAGTTTATCTTATTTTTTATTTATTTATTTAAATGAAGTCGACCAGTTGCCTGCCCTTCCTTCCATTATCCGTCACCGAGACAAACTGAACAAAGTTCTGAGGTCGACCTTGTAAAGATAAGGATTCAGGTCTGTCTGCTGTTTACCTTTGCTCCTGCACGCACTGCCCTTCTCTCCACATTTATGTGTTTTTTTGTTTGTCTATCTAATCTTTTGGGATTTTATTTCTAATGAGGTCGACCAGTTGTCTATTTATTATTTTTTTTACTACGCATCAAGCTGCGCTGCTTGTCTTTGCTCCTGTGTGCTCGCGCACTCTCGCCTTTTCCACTTATTTTTATTTTTGATTTATTTTTGATTTATTTTGTCAATTTTAAAAATAAAATACGCATCGTGCTGTGCTGTTTGTGTTTGCTTGAGTGCATTCGCGCACTCTCGCTTTCTCCACTTTACAATTTTTTGTTATTATTTATCTATTCCTGAGAGTTTATCATTTTTTTAATTGTTTATTTAAATGAAGTCGACCAGTTGCCTGCCCTTCCTTCCATTATCCGTCACCGAGACAAAGTGAACAAAGTTCTGAGGTCGACCTTGTAAAGATAAGGATTCAGGTCTGTCTGCTGTTTACCTTTGCTCCTGCGCGCACTGCCCTTCTCTCCACATTTATGTGTTTGTTTGTCTATCTAATCTTTTGGGTTTTTATTTCTAATGAGGTCGACCAGTTGTCTATTTATTATTTTTTTTACTACGCATCAAGCTGCGCTGCTTGTCTTTGCTCCTGTGTGCTCGCGCACTCTCGCCTTTTCCACTTATTTTTATTTTTGATTTATTTTTGATTTATTTTGTCAATTTTAAAAAAAAAATACGCATCGTGCTGTGCTGTTTGTGTTTGCTTGAGTGCATTCGCGCGCTCTCGCTTTCCCACTTTACAATTTTTTTGTTATTATTTATCTATTCCTGAGAGTTTATCTCATTTTTTGTTTAATTAAATGAAGTCGACCAGTTGCCTGCCCTTCCTTCCATTATCCGTCACCGAACAAACTGAACAAAGTTCTGAGGTCGACCTTGTAAAGATAAGGATTCAGGTCTGTCTGCTGTGTAACTTTGCTCCTGCGCGTACTGCCCTTCTCTCCACATTTATGTGTTTGTTTGTTTGTCTATCTATTCTTTTGGGTTTTTATTCCTAATGAGGTCGACCAGTTGTCTATGTATTATTTTTTTTACTATGCTTCAAGCTGCGCTGCTTGTCTTTGCTCCTGTGTGCTCACGCACTCTAGCCTTTTCCACTTATTTTTATTTTTGATTTATTTATGATTTATTTTGTCAATTTAAAAAAATACGCATCGTGCTGTGCTGTTTGTGTTTGCTTGAGTGCATTCGCGCGCTCTCGCTTTCTTCACTTTACAATTTTTTTGTTATTATTTATCTATTCCTGAGAGTTTATCTTATTTTTTATTTGTTTATTTAAATGAAGTCGACCAGTTGCCTGCCCTTCCTTCCATTATCCGTCACCGAGACAAACTGAACAAAGTTCTGAGGTCGACCTTGTAAAGATAAGGATTCAGTTCTGTCTTCTGTTTACCTTTGCTCCTGCGCGCACTGCCCTTCTCTCCACATTTATGTGTTTGTTTGTTTGTCTATCTAATCTTTTGGGTTTTTATTTCTAATGAGGTCGACCAGTTGTCTATTTATTAGTTTTTTTACTACGCATCAAGCTGCCCTGCTTGTCTTTGCTCCTGTGTGCTCGCGCACTCTCGCCTTTTCCACTTATTTTTATTTTTGATTTATTTATGATTTATTTTGTCAATTTAAAAAAAAATACGCATCGTGCTGTGCTGTTTGTGTTTGCTTGAGTGCATTCGCGCGCTCTCGCTTTCTCCACTTTACAATTTTTTTGTTATTATTTATCTATTCCTGAGAGTTTATCTTATTTTTTATTTGTTTATTTAAATGAAGTCGACCAGTTGCCTGCCCTTCCTTCCATAATCCGTCACCGAGACAAACTTAACAAAGTTCTGAGGTCGTCCTTGTAAAGATAAGGATTCAGGTCTGTCTGCTGTTTACCTTTGCTCCTGCGCGCACTGCCCTTCTCTCCACATTTATATGTTTGTTTGTTTGTCTATCTAATCTTTTGGGTTTTTATTTCTAATGAGGTCGACCAGTTGTCTATTTATTATATTTTTTACTACGCATCAAGCTGCGCTGCTTGTCTTTGCTCCTGTGTGCTCGCGCACTCTCGCCTTTTCCACTTATTTTTATTTTTGATTTATTTTGTCAATTTAAAAAAAATACGCATCGTGCTGTGCTGTTTGTGTTTGCTTGAGTGCATTCGCGCGCTCTCGCTTTCTCCACTTTACAATTTTTTTGTTATTATTTATCTATTCCTGAGAGTTTATCTTATTTTTTATTTATTTATTTAAATGAAGTCGACCAGTTGCCTGCCCTTCCTTCCATTATCCGTCACCGAGACAAACTGAACAAAGTTCTGAGGTCGACCTTGTAAAGATAAGGATTCAGGTCTGTCTGCTGTTTACCTTTGCTCCTGCACGCACTGCCCTTCTCTCCACATTTATGTGTTTTTTTGTTTGTCTATCTAATCTTTTGGGATTTTATTTCTAATGAGGTCGACCAGTTGTCTATTTATTATTTTTTTTACTACGCATCAAGCTGCGCTGCTTGTCTTTGCTCCTGTGTGCTCGCGCACTCTCGCCTTTTCCACTTATTTTTATTTTTGATTTATTTTTGATTTATTTTGTCAATTTTAAAAATAAAATACGCATCGTGCTGTGCTGTTTGTGTTTGCTTGAGTGCATTCGCGCACTCTCGCTTTCTCCACTTTACAATTTTTTTGTTATTATTTATCTATTCCTGAGAGTTTATCATTTTTTTAATTGTTTATTTAAATGAAGTCGACCAGTTGCCTGCCCTTCCTTCCATTATCCGTCACCGAGACAAAGTGAACAAAGTTCTGAGGTCGACCTTGTAAAGATAAGGATTCAGGTCTGTCTGCTGTTTACCTTTGCTCCTGCGCGCACTGCCCTTCTCTCCACATTTATGTGTTTGTTTGTCTATCTAATCTTTTGGGTTTTTATTTCTAATGAGGTCGACCAGTTGTCTATTTATTATTTTTTTTACTACGCATCAAGCTGCGCTGCTTGTCTTTGCTCCTGTGTGCTCGCGCACTCTCGCCTTTTCCACTTATTTTTATTTTTGATTTATTTTTGATTTATTTTGTCAATTTAAAAAAAAAAATACGCATCGTGCTGTGCTTTTTGTGTTTGCTTGAGTGCATTCGCGCGCTCTCGCTTTCCCACTTTACAATTTTTTTGTTATTATTTATCTATTCCTGAGAGTTTATCTCATTTTTTGTTTAATTAAATGAAGTCGACCAGTTGCCTGCCCTTCCTTCCATTATCCGTCACCGAACAAACTGAACAAAGTTCTGAGGTCGACCTTGTAAAGATAAGGATTCAGATCTGTCTGCTGTGTACCTTTGCTCCTGCGCGTACTGCCCTTCTCTCCACATTTATGTGTTTGTTTGTTTGTCTATCTATTCTTTTGGGTTTTTATTCCTAATGAGGTCGACCAGTTGTCTATGTATTATTTTTTTTACTATGCTTCAAGCTGCGCTGCTTGTCTTTGCTCCTGTGTGCTCACGCACTCTAGCCTTTTCCACTTATTTTTATTTTTGATTTATTTATGATTTATTTTGTCAATTTAAAAAAATACGCATCGTGCTGTGCTGTTTGTGTTTGCTTGAGTGCATTCGCGCGCTCTCGCTTTCTTCACTTTACAATTTTTTTGTTATTATTTATCTATTTCTGAGAGTTTATCTTATTTTTTATTTGTTTATTTAAATGAAGTCGTCCAGTTGCCTGCCCTTCCTTCCATTATCCGTCACCGAGACAAACTGAACAAAGTTCTGAGGTCGACCTTGTCAAGATAAGGATTCAGGTCTGTCTGCTGTTTACCTTTGCTCCTGCACGCACTGCCCTTCTCTCCACATTCATGTGTTTGTTTGTTGGTCTATCTAATCTTTTGGGTTTTTATTTCTAATGAGGTCGACCAGTTGTCTATTTATTATTTTTTTTAATACGCATCAAGCTGCGCTGCTTGTCTTTGCTCCTGTGTGCTCGCGCACTCTCGACTTTTCCACTTATTTTCATTTTTGATTTATTTTTGATTTATTTTGTCAATTTAAAAAAAATACGCATCGTGCTGTGCTGTTTGTGTTTGCTTGAGTGCATTCGCGTGCTCTCGCATTCTCCACTTTACAATTTTTTTGTTATTATTTATCTATTCCTGAGAGTTTATCTTATTTTTTTTTGTTTATTTAAATGAAGTCGACCAGTTGCCTGCCCTTCCTT